>NW_026783118.1:0-108470 GCF_031769215.1 Ylistrum balloti | reverse complement strand
ATTTTACCAAAACCAATGGGTAAACAGTGTTTCTGTTGATAATCTGAAGTATGAATTTCTGTCAGAATAATATCTTGCAGGTGAATCTTGGGATGAGCTGTCCTGGCATGGCTGTATTGGAGCTGTTGTAGGTATGGTGATTGGTTTCCTGGAGAAGATGATTGCAGGGATTAATGAAGATGATATTTGGGATTCACAACATGCTGACTGTACCGTACTGGATCTGTTTTGGCTGATTACATCGCATGGCTACCCTGGATTGGAGGACTGTGGCTGTAGGTTGCGGTGAGATACATTTCTACCAAGTTGAGGACAAAGGAGTAGGGTATAAAGGGTCCCATTCTAGGGTACAGAGGAAGTAGGGTCTAAAGGGTCTGACTATTGGGGACTGAGGAATAGGGTCATTTGTGTATGATTTTTTTTAGATTTCTTTTTTCAACAGTAATCACAACGGTGGTATGATGGTACAGTGTCACCAATTTTACCGAAACCAATGGGTAAACAGTGCTTCTGTTGATAATCTGAAGTATGAATTTCTGTTAGAATAATATCTTGCAGGTGAATCTTGGGATGAGCTGTCCTGGCATGGCTGTATTGGAGCCGTTGTAGGTAATGGTGATGATTTCAGGGATTGATATGGTTATGGCGGTGATGGTGATTGGTTTCCTGGAGGAGATGATTGCGGGGATTAATGAAGATGATATTTGGGATTCACAACATGCTACCCTGGATTGGAGGGCTGTGGCTGTAGGTTGCAGTGAAGTACATTTGTACCAAGTTTAGGTATGTTTGAGTAATTGTGATGAGTGTTAAACAGTGAATGTTGTGTTGAAAAATCTTTTAAAATCATTTGTGTATGATTTTTGTGAGATTTGTTTTGTCAACAGTAATCACAATGGTAGTGCAGCATCACCAATTTGACCAAAACTGATGGGTATAGATTGTTTTTGTTGATAATCTAAAGTATTAAGTCCTCTTGGATTGAAATTTTAAGGTGGACTCTGGGATGAGGTGACCTCGCATTGCGGTATTGGAGCTGTTGTAACTGAATACCTCGAAAGGCAGTACTGTATTGGAGGGAGGTGACTGCAGTTGTGACTGCAGTATAAGGTTTAAGGCCTGTATGGTGCACCTAGTTTTGTTGATTTCAATTGAAGATAATCTGTTTCCTCATTTGGCCTCACTCCTTTCCCTTCCCACAAAGACCCTTCAGACTAAACTGAGTCAATATATCTTAATTTCAACACACAGTATTTAAAGCTGTTCATCTCTATTTTAGATGGCAGGCGTTTCCCCTCAGGTTCTTCGGAGTCAGACCCACAGCTCATATACAAAATTGGTTTCCCTTCCCACAAAACATTTCCTTTATTTCTCTTATTAGACCACATTTTTATCCCAGACCCACCCCTCTGGCTTTGGGGGGACCCCGAGACCCTCGATCAATACGAACTTAGCTCCCCTACAACCAAGAATTCTTCTGACCAAATTTAAATGAGTTCTAGAAGTGCTTTTATTGCAACTTAAAAGATGACATTACTATAAATATGTTATTACTTTTCAAGAATGGGAGCAAAATATTGTAAATTGAAAGTTTTCTTGAGTAAAAAAACCAAACATTGATTCATTCAAATTAATTAGTTTTACTCAATAACTCTGTATGCTGCATACAATCATAGTTCCATTGTCCTCTCTAACACCTGCACTGTTAACAGACACGCACGCACTTCCCTACTAATGCCTGCACTGGTATATTGGTCCCGCTAAAAAATTAGGAACTTTGATTATTTGTAGTATGTTACACATGTATTAGTTTTACAAAATGTAATTGATAAAGAAAAGTTACTATTGTTCTTGGAGTAGCAAATCCTTTCCAAATTTATTTTCTGGTTATTTTGCTTTTCAAACTGGAAAATTATTTCAAAATTTACTGCAAAATGATGAAGTAAATTCAGTGCAGACAGCAACTGTTTTTCATCAAATTTTCATCAAAAAGGAACAACTTCTGAAAGTGAGTATTTCTATAACATTCCTTAAATTTAGGCCATATTTAATTTATATAGCTTTATAGTCGGAGTAGGGCAAAAGGATCTGACTCTACGGCACAAAGGAGTAGGGTATAAAGGGTCCGGTTCTAGGGGACTGAGGAATATGGTCTAAAGGGTCTGATTCTAGGGAACAGAGGAAGTAGGGTCTAAAGGGTCTGACTCTCTGAGACTGAGGAATAGGGTCTAAATGGTCCCATTCTAGGGAACAGGAAGTAGGGTCTAAAAGGTCAGACTATAGGGCACTAAGGAATAGGGTCTAAAGTGTCTGAGTATAGGGGTCTGAGGAATAGGGTCTACAGGGTCCATTTCTAGGGGACTGAGGAATAGGGAGTAAAGGGTCCAATTCTAGGGGACTGAGGAAGTAGGGTCTAAAGGGTCTGACTATTGGGGACTGAGGAAGTAGGGTCTAAATGGTCTGACTATTGGTGACTGAGGAATAGGGTCATTTGTGTATGTTTTTTTTTTTTTAGATTTGTTTTGTCAACAGTAATCACAATGGTGGTGCAGTGTCACCAATGTTACCAAAACTGATAATAATAATAATAGTCTTTTTGTACTTGATAACGGAATGAGTCAAAGACTCGTCTACCTTCTGGTCAAGTATACATAAAATGTACAATAATTACAAAATGTACATAAAACAGAGAAACATTTAAGAAAACTGGAAATAAGTGCATCATTTAAAGAATCCACAGCAAATTAAGAGGAGTCCATAAAAAACATTTTAGCACTTTGTTTAAAAGATAAAAGTGATGATGCGTTTCTCACGGAATCTGGTAAAATATTCCAGGTATATGGTCCGTGATAGGTAAAAGATTTCTTGTACAATGCAGTCTTAAAAGCAGGTAGATAAAATATGTTATTAGATGATGATGTAGTAAATCTGGACTGGACATCAGAAGTATATCTAAAATTGTACAGATACTGGGGAGCCAGACCATCTAAAACTGATGGGTATACAGTGTTTTTGTTGATAATCTGAAGTATGAATTTCTCTCAGAATAATATCTTGCAGGTGGATCTTTGGATGAGCAGACCTGGCATGTCTGATTGGAGCTGTTGTAGGTTATGGTGATGATTTCAGGGATCGATATGGTTATGGCGGTGATTGTGATTGGTTTCCTGGAGAAGATGATTGCGGGGATTCACAAAGTGCTGACTGTACCGTACTGGATCTGTTTTGGCTGATATTACATCCATGGCTACCCTGGAATGGAGGACTGTAGATGCAGGTTGCAGTGAGGTACATTTGTACCAAGTGTAGGACAAAGAAGTAGGGTCTAAAGGGTCCATTTCTAGGGGACTGAGGAATAGGGAGTAAAGGGTCCAATTCTAGGGGACTGAGGAAGTAGGGTCTAAAGGGTCTGACTATTGGGGACTGAGGAAGTAGGGTCTAAATGGTCTGACTATTGGTGACTGAGGAATAGGGTCATTTGTGTATGTTTTTTTTTTTTTTTTTTTTTAGATTTGTTTTGTCAACAGTAATCACAATGGTGGTGCAGTATCACCAATGTTACCAAAACTGATAATAATAATAATAGTCTTTATTTGTACTTGATAACGGAATGAGTCAAAGACTCGTCTACCTTCTGGTCAAGTATACATAAAATGTACAATAATTACAAAATGTACATAAAACAGAGAAACATTTAAGAAAACTGGAAATAAGTGCATCATTTAAAGAATCCACAGCAAATTAAGAGGAGTCCATAAAAAACATTTTGGCACTTTGTTTAAAAGATAAAAGTGATGATGCGTTTCTCACGGAATCTGGTAAAATATTCCAGGTATATGGTCCGTGATAGGTAAAAGATTTCTTGTACAATGCAGTCTTAAAAGCAGGTAGATAAAATATGTTATTAGATGATGATGTAGTAAATCTGGACTGGACATCAGAAGTATATCTAAAATTGTACAGATACTGGGGAGCCAGACCATCTAAAACTGATGGGTATACAGTGTTTTTGTTGATAATCTGAAGTATGAATTTCTCTCAGAATAATATCTTGCAGGTGGATCTTTGGATGAGCAGACCTGGCATGTCTGTATTGGAGCTGTTGTAGGTTATGGTGATGATTTCAGGGATCGATATGGTTATGGCGGTGATTGTGATTGGTTTCCTGGAGAAGATGATTGCGGGGATTCACAAAGTGCTGACTGTACCGTACTGGATCTGTTTTGGCTGATATTACATCCATGGCTACCCTGGAATGGAGGACTGTAGATGCAGGTTGCAGTGAGGTAGATTTGTACCAAGTGTAGGACAAAGAAGTAGGGTCTAAGGGGTCCAATTCTAGGGGACTGAGGAATAGGGAGTAAAGGGTCCAATTCTAGGGGACTGAGGAAGTAGGGTCTAAAGGGTCTGACTATTGGGGACTGAGGAAGTAGGGTCTAAATGGTCTGACTATTGGTGATTGAGGAATAGGGTCATTTGTGTATGTTTTTTTTTTAGATTTGTTTTGTCAACAGTAATCACAATGGTGGTGCAGTATCACCAATGTTACCAAAACTGATAATAATAATAATAGTCTTTATTTGTACTTGATAACGGAATGAGTCAAAGACTCGTCTACCTTCTGGTCAAGTATACATAAAATGTACAATAATTACAAAATGTACATAAAACAGAGAAACATTTAAGAAAACTGGAAATAAGTGCATCATTTAAAGAATCCACAGCAAATTAAGAGGAGTCCATAAAAAACATTTTGGCACTTTGTTTAAAAGATAAAAGTGATGATGCGTTTCTCACGGAATCTGGTAAAATATTCCAGGTATATGGTCCGTGATAGGTAAAAGATTTCTTGTACAATGCAGTCTTAAAAGCAGGTAGATAAAATATGTTATTAGATGATGATGTAGTAAATCTGGACTGGACATCAGAAGTATATCTAAAATTGTACAGATACTGGGGAGCCAGACCATCTAAAACTGATGGGTATACAGTGTTTTTGTTGATAATCTGAAGTATGAATTTCTCTCAGAATAATATCTTGCAGGTGGATCTTTGGATGAGCAGACCTGGCATGTCTGTATTGGAGCTGTTGTAGGTTATGGTGATGATTTCAGGGATCGATATGGTTATGGCGGTGATTGTGATTGGTTTCCTGGAGAAGATGATTGCGGGGATTCACAAAGTGCTGACTGTACCGTACTGGATCTGTTTTGGCTGATATTACATCCATGGCTACCCTGGAATGGAGGACTGTAGATGCAGGTTGCAGTGAGGTACATTTGTACCAAGTGTAGGACAAAGAAGTAGGGTCTAAGGGGTCCAATTCTAGGGGACTGAGGAATAGGGAGTAAAGGGTCCAATTCTAGGGGACTGAGGAAGTAGGGTCTAAAGGGTCTGACTATTGGGGACTGAGGAAGTAGGGTCTAAATGGTCTGACTATTGGTGACTGAGGAATAGGGTCATTTGTGTATGTTTTTTTTTTTTAGATTTGTTTTGTCAACAGTAATCACAATGGTGGTGCAGTATCACCAATGTTACCAAAACTGATAATAATAATAATAGTCTTTATTTGTACTTGATAACGGAATGAGTCAAAGACTCGTCTACCTTCTGGTCAAGTATACATAAAATGTACAATAATTACAAAATGTACATAAAACAGAGAAACATTTAAGAAAACTGGAAATAAGTGCATCAGTTAAAGAATCCACAGCAAATTAAGAGGAGTCCATAAAAAACATTTTAGCACTTTGTTTAAAAGATAAAAGTGATGATGCGTTTCTCACGGAATCTGGTAAAATATTCCAGGTATATGGTCCGTGATAGGTAAAAGATTTCTTGTACAATGCAGTCTTAAAAGCAGGTAGATAAAATATGTTATTAGATGATGATGTAGTAAATCTGGACTGGACATCAGAAGTATATCTAAAATTGTACAGATACTGGGGAGCCAGACCATCTAAAACTGATGGGTATACAGTGTTTTTGTTGATAATCTGAAGTATGAATTTCTCTCAGAATAATATCTTGCAGGTGGATCTTTGGATGAGCAGACCTGGCATGTCTGTATTGGAGCTGTTGTAGGTTATGGTGATGATTTCAGGGATCGATATGGTTATGGCGGGGATTGTGATTGGTTTCCTGGAGAAGATGATTGCGGGGATTAATGAAAATGATATTGGGGATTCACACAATGCTGACTGAACTGTACTGGATCTGTTTTAGCTGATTACCGTGCATGGTTGGCAAGGTTTGGAGGATGGATTGGAGGTACATCTGTACCAAGTTTAGGTATGTTTGATTGAGTAATTGTGATGAATGTTAAATAGTGTAGGTTGTCGTGAAGTACATTTGGACCCTACTCTGTCCCCTGGAATGTCAGCTCAATCATTTGTACAAATATATTATCTACTCTCCCCTGAATACTGCCAAACAAATGTGAAGTAAAGAAGTTGCGTATATTGTGACACTGTCCCTCAGTCCCCTTGAGAGTCATCCCCCATCATTGGTACATCTTTTAATCCCCACCCTCGATGGGTACTACCAGTCCATTCTGAGTGATATCTACTGCATTATTCCATAGATTTATACCAATTGTAGCCAAATAACCATTTATTTGTTCAAGATAAACTGACAGAATACGACAATTCATCTCACCTTGGATATAATTCTATAGTGGGTCACTTTGTCCCATTAGATGATGCCACAGGTTTTATAGGGGGTCACTTTGATTTAATGGCGCCGACGACATCAATCGCTTCAGAAAATGAACTTTACAAAATCACCTCTTCGGTCATGATGTTAAATACAGTTGCTTTCTTTCGAAAAAAAAAACATGACAATAATAAGTTATTTCCCTTAAATTGTAGAAATCATAGAGGCTCCGCCCTCGTCCCCTATAAATTTTACTGATCCTCTATGGCTCTATAGAGGGTCAGTAAGTGACTATCTAACTTATAATAACTACCTGTTACTGAAACAGGTGTACAAAATGATAACCACCTGTAACAGAGACAGGTGTACAAAATGGTAACCACCTGTAACAGAGACAAATGTATAAAATGGTATCTACCTGTGACAGAGACAGGTGTACAAAATGGTAACTACCTGTAACAGAGACAGGTGTGTAAAATGGTATCTACCTGTGACAGACAGGTGTACAAAGTGGTAACTACCTGTAACAGAGACAGGTGTGTAAAATGGTATCTACCTGTGACAGACAGGTGTACAAAGTGGTAACTACCTGTAACAGAGACAGGTGTACAAAATGGTATCTACCTGTAACAGAGACAGGTGTACAAAATGGTGTCTACCTGTAACAGAGGCAGGTGTCCAAAATTGTATCAGTGACAACTGGTGCAGGCAAAAATATTGAAATATGATAATCTGGAATTACATTATATCAACAATGTCTGGTGTTTTAATATAATTTTAGAAACCTTCAAGAATCTGAAGGATTTTAAATACTGGAATTTTGGATTTACATGATGTCAACATCTGTGTGTGATATGATATGGAGAAAGTGTATAAACCTCCAATAATCAGAAATATTAGAAAAAATATTATTCTTGAATGTGAACAATTAACATCAGGAATTAACCTAAGTTAGGTAGTCATTGTCCATGGGACTGAACATTGAAAGTTGTGTGGGTATCTGTTTCATCACACGTTAAATAGCATAAGTTTAATTAGTTGATATATCTAGAATACCTGTAGTTAGTAGGACAGTTAGTATTTAAAGAGGAACTAATTCTAAAGAACATGAAAATGTGTGGTTCACCCAAAATCAAATCTCCAGTAAATTCATTTTGAACAACTTTTCAATCAAAATTTGTTAAATGTTTGCTAAACTTGCAGTTTTTACCAGTATCACTTCATTGGTTACAATTTAAAGTCTTACACCATATATTAACTACAAACTCTTTCTCTTTTTAAAGCAAAACTAGTAGATAGTTCTCTCTGTAACCTCTGTAATGCTGAAAGGGAAACTATTGTACGTATGTTCTGGGAATGTGATCAAGTTCAAAATTTAATTCAAAGTCTAGAAAGGTTACTGGATGCTTTATTTATACCCTTTACATTAAATAAACAAACATTGATTTTTGGCAAAATATTTAATAACAATAATGTAGTATATAAAGTTGATAATCAGGTTATTTTGCTCATGAAACAGTGCATTTACAGAACTAGGTGTCTACACAAGACACTGAATATTAACTCATCACTTTATGCCATTCATGATCATTATAAAGTCCACAAATATATTGTTGGTAATAAAGGGGAGATAGCTAATGAAAATTTTGTGTTGGAATGGAAGAAGTGGGAAAGACTAATACAGATATTAGAATAATGTATACAATTCATATAACTGCTAAATTTATTATAGTTTCCAGTTCCTGACGAGGTCGCCAAGCATAAACTTTACATACTTTCTAATTATAGCATCTACCTTCCATTCTCTCTATCTCTCTTTCTCTTTCTTGACCTTTGCTACTTCTCTTAACTGTCCCATATCTCGTAGTCAAATGTTTTTTTTATACTTAATATGCATAGTTTTGTAATATTAATACCAGAAAATTCTTATTTCTTATCAATATATTTTATTTGATGTCTACTCTCTCTCTCTCTCTCTCTCTCTCTCTCTCTCTCTCTCTCTCTCTGTGTTTGTTTTGTTTTGTTTTTGTCCTTTTTGCAACTTTGTGTGCTACATGTTGAATGCTTATGTGTGGGTGTGTGTTTGAATGATGATAATGATATTATATTGAAGATGATAGCATCTATTGATGAAATAATGTATAAATTTACTTCATGATGATGAATTGATGTATCTTTGTGTGTGCATGTATGTGTCTGGTGATTTTGTTATGATGATGTATTGAAGTGTGTGGTTGTGAGGGTGTGGATGTGTGTGTATTTAGAGGCATGATGAATAGTTACTGAATCTGTCAAAAAAAAGATGTATCAATTGTGCCTGAATCTGTCAAAAAAAAAAAAAACAAAAAAAAAAAAAAAGATGTATCAATGTTTTTGTGTGTGTGCCTGAATCTGTCAAAAAAAAAAAAAAAAAAAAAAAAAAAAAAAATGTAAAAAAAAAAAAAAAAAAAAAAAAAAAAAAAAAAAAAAAAAAAAAAAAAAAAAAAAACAAAAAAAAAAAAAAAAAAAAAATGTATCAATGTTTTTGTGTGTGTGCCTGAATCTGTCAAAAAAAAAAAAAAAAAAAAAAATTAAAAAAAAAATGAAAAAAAAAAAAAAAAAAAAAAAAAAAAAAAAAAAAAAAAAAAAAAAAAAAAAAATGATGTATCAATGTTTTTGTGTGTGTGCCTGAATCTGTCAAAAAAAAAAAAAAAAAGGATGTATTAAATGTTTTTGTGTGTGCCTAAATCTGTCAAAAAAAAAAAACAAAAAAAGGATGTATTAAATGTTTTTGTGTGTGTGCCTGAATCTGTCAAAAAAAAAAAAAAAAAAAAAAAAAGATGTATCAATTTTTTTGTGTGTGTGCCTGAATCTGTCAAAAAAAAAAAAAAAAAAAAACAAAAAAAAAAAAAAAAAGATGTATCAATGTTTTTGTGTGTGTGCCTGAATCTGAAAAAAAAAAAAAAAAACGAAAAAAAAAAAAAAAAAAAGATGTATCAATGTTTTTGTGTGTGTGCCTGAATCTGTAAAAAAAAAAAAAAACAAAAAGAAAAAAAAAAAAAAAAGATGTAAATGTTTTTGTGTGTGTGCCTGAATCTGTCAAAAAAAACAAAAAGATGTATCAATGTTTTTGTGTGTGTGCCTGAATCTGTCAAAAAAAAAAAAAAAAAAAAAAAAAAATGTATCAATGTTTTTGTGTGTGTGCCTGAATCTGTCAAAAAAAAAAAAAAAAAAAAGATGTATCAATGTTTTTGTGTGTGTGCCTGAATCTGTCAAAAAAAAAAAAAAAAACAAAAAAAAAAAAAAGATGTATCAATGTTTTTGTGTGTGTGCCTGAATCTGTCAAAAAAAAAAAAAAAAAAAAGGATGTATTAAATGTTTTTGTGTGTGCCTGAATCTGTCAAAAAAAACCAAAAAAACATAAAAGATGTATCAATGTTTTTGTGTGTGTGCCTGAATCTGTCAAAAAAAAAAAATACCAGATGTATCAATGTTTTTGTGTGTGTGCCTGAATCTGTCAAAAAAAAAAAAAAAAAAAGGATGTATTAAATGTTTTTGTGTGTGTGCCTGAATCTGTCAAAAAAAAAAACAAAAAAAGGATGTATTAAATGTTTTTGTGTGTGTGCCTGAATCTGTCAAAAAAAACAAAAAAAACAAAAAGATGTATCAATGTTTTTGTGTGTGTGCCTGAATCTGTCAAAAAAACTGATGTATCAATTGTGCCTGAATCTGTCAAAAAAAAAAAATTTAAAAAAAAAAAAACAGATGTATCCATATTTTTGTGTGTGTGCCTGGATCTGTCCAAAAGAAAAAAAAATGATGGAGAATCCCAAAATGATCTGGATTTTTACACCGAAAAAGGACAATGAAGAGGAGGTTTCTCAACACAGGAGGAAAGTAAACACCTAGATACAGATGCCACAGAACTGCAGTGAGTACAACCATTTAATGTGCTTCAGTTTCTATACTCATGTGACTAAATTTGATGCAAGTTTGATTTAATTAATTATTCAAGTTGAAATTAAACCTTTAAGACAGAACAATGGCTAAAGTTAGAAAAAAAAGTATTTGTAGGAAAGACCTCTGTAAATGAAATAGAACTAAAGTTTTTAATGTTTCTATTGGAGAAGACATGAAAATTCATAATTGGAAATAAAATTTTTGTTAAAGTAGGGAGTCAAAAAGTTAAAGCATTAGTAGATCAATTTCTAAATCCAACAAACGAGGTGCATTTACCAAATTTGCAACAGTAGCCGAGATGTCAAATAGATGATGAATCAGTCCCAGCAGTTCCGTATACCTACCTAAGCACTTGCAGTAGTCAGCGATCACAGCACATTAATACTGCTAAGGACCTAGGAATTTCTTAAGATGATGCTGAATTGACGGAACAGCAGAAGGAAGAATTATGATGTCTCATTGGGAAAGATCTATCAGAGATGGGAAGAAACAGGACAAGCTAGGCCAGTATCTTCAACATGCTACAGAAAAACAGAAAAACAAAGGGAGATAACTGAAAGACTGACAGAGGACATGTTACAGCAAGGCATAATAGAAGAGTCTACCAGTCAGTGGCATTCACCAGTCGTATTAGTGAAGAAAATGAAGTTAACACCGCACCAACCACAAGAATACAGATTTGCGGTAGATATCTGAAAACTCAATGCTATTACTGAAGACATAAACTTTCCTCTACCAAGACTAGATGACATCCTAGACACAATTGACGATTCAAAGGCACGGATGTTTTCAACACTTGATCTCGCAAGCAGTTTTTGGCAGATACCACTCGACCCAGTCACAAAACATAAGTCAGCTTTCGTGACGCATCAAGCTGTTTCTCATTTCAACAAACTGCCATTCGTACTGAAAAATGCACCAATGTCATTCCAAGCCTTGATGAACAGAGTATTGAAAAATCTAAACTTCAAGTCAGCATTAGTTTACATTGAGGACATTTTGGTATATAGTAGAACTTTTTTCTGAACATTTACAACATTTGGATACAATTTTCACAACCCTGGCAGAAGCAAATCTAACTCTAAAACATACCAAATGTAAGTTTGCAGCCAAACAGGTGAGATACTTAGGCCACATCCTCTCAAAGGATGGGGTCGGTGTGGATCCTGAGAAGACGAGGGCAGTGGCAGAATTTCCTGTACCGAAATCTACGAAGCAAGTATGTAGCTTCCTCAGCATGTGTAATTACTACAGGAAGTTTGTGAAAGACTATGCCAAAATAGCTTGGCCTCTAAATGAATTAATGAAGAAGGACTTCAAATTCGTCTGAACAGCACAATGTGATGATGCCTTCAGGACACTGAAGAAATGTCTAACAACAGCGCCCATTCTATCTTTTCCAGACTTCAAACCCTTCATTGTATCAACAGATGCATCAGATTATGCCATAAGGTATGTTCTAGGGCAGCTCGATGAAGAGGAAAAGCAGGAACATGCTGTAGAGTATGCAGGCAGATCACTTCATGCTGGAGAGAGGCAATGGAATATCAACAAAAAAGAAGGATTAGCATTAGTAGAAGCCATCAATACATTTCGGCCATATTTGGAATCATCAAAATTTACTGTGTATACAGACGATTCGACCATAAAATGGATACAGAATAATAAGAAATTAAATAGTAAGGTAGCACGTTGGGCACTACAACTCCAGGGTTATAATTTTGACGTTAAACATAAGGCAGGACAGAACAATTTAAATGCGGATGCACTTTCAAGGAGGGAGTATATGCAGGAACAGTGTTTAAAGGACCAAGGACCAGAGCAGATACAAGACCAAGATGTACCAGGCTATGAAGTTAACATAGCATCTACTTCAAGTCAAGCTCAACAGTCAGACCAAAAAGAATATGCTATAGCAACCTTTGTGTATCATACCGTAGAAGTATTCAGTAGGTGGCATATCGACATACTAGGAGGCCTACTGACTACATCAGAAGGCTACAAATACATTCTGCTCATTGTAGACAGCACTTTTAAGTGGTGTGAGGCATTCCCACTGAAAACGCAATCTTCAAATGAAATTGCCCATGTTTTGTTTAGAGAAATTTTCACTCATTATGGAATCTTAGATTTGGATTGCGACAGAAATTTTATGTCATCACTCATTCAAGCTCTATCGAAAATGTTTCAACAAAGAGTCTTTAGAAGCTCAAATTACCCACAAACTCGACCTGCGAGAGAATGAACTCTGTTATTCTACAACAATTGAGAATACATTGCAATGAGAAGCAGGAAACATGGCCTGATGTGTTACCAGCAATGATGTCCTATTGCATGACACCAGCAACTCAATCAACCTTGCATTCTCTGTACTATATACTATATGGACAAGAAATGAGAATGCCAATTGATTCAAGTCTTATTCCAAAACCAACCCTACCACAAAATTTCTGAATTCAATTCTCACAACACCTGGAGAATCTAGACCTAACAAGGAAATTAGCAAAGGACAATATGAATATAGCACAAGAAAAGTACAAGAGGCAATATGACAAACATGCAAAACCCGCCGAGTTTGTAGTTGGAGACAAAGTTTGGTTATACTGTGCTCAAGTTCCTGTTGGTACAGCTCCCAGGTAACAAAGGAAATGGTTTGGACCTTACAATATTATCCGTAAAGGACCAAAGGATACATTAAAGCTCAGAAGATGTAGATGTACGGTCACTAATCCATGCTAACATTAAAGCCTTATTATGATCCTGAAAAGAGACCCATCCATCCACCTGAATTACATGAAGATGATATAGAAGAAGCAGAACTTGATGCTGAAAAAATGGATGATAGGAACTTACAAGATGAAGTAGAGGATAACAATATACCACAGGGTACACAACCATTAGAGTTACAAGAGAGGACTCGAACAGATGGTACACCTCAAGCAGAAATGAACAATACTCGTCATCGTCAAGATACACCAGAGACTCAAAGACGGGAAGATATTCAGAAAAGTCAGGATATAGCGCATTGCATCATTTCCAAGATTTTGTCAGCAAAGTGTAGTAACGATGTTCTATATTAATATTCAGTCCAGTATAAGGACAGCGATGTACCGAACGCAGGGCTTTTCCAAAACATAGTTCTAGTGGAGCTCAGACGCCAGTTTCATGATAGCAAGAATATGGCTGGCAAGAAATGGAAACGTCCTCTACAGAAACACAAATTCTTCAATGAACAAGAGAAGGAAGATAAGGATGCTGCCATAGTTGTGCCTATTCATCAAGGTTGTCCACCTAAGGACAAATACTTTCTTAATCCTGACAAGAAATGTCCTAATACTGGAACATCAAAGGAAGCAGACTGTATAACAAGGATTGCTTTTTCAAACCGATATAACATATATTACTGCAAGGTTCAATATTCGGAAACAGAAGAGGAATCGCCATAGATTTCATTAAAACATGAGTGGACAAGAGGGATTTTGCGTCGGGTTGGACAGACACTTTTACTGGAATTTATCACAAGGCAACATGCTGAACTAGCAGGAAGGAAGAAATGTTCAAAGAGGAGACGTAGGACTTATCATCCAAATAAACAGCGGCTTAAAGCCAAGTACTGGAGACCACCAAAGATGGAGACGGCACATCATTTCTACTACAGTTTCCAGGACAACGACCCATATGGACCAGAGGTGTTCTGATGGCAGACTTTGGTGTTGGTAATGCCCTCGATTCAAACAAAACAAGTTTATATACTATAGGGGAAATTGTTAGAATTAAAATTTTATAGACAATAAGTTGCTAAATTCTAAAAGTCTTTATGCTAAATTGCTTATAGTGTAATATCATGTAGATTAGTGCTACATATGAGTGTAATGGCCATACACCATGTGTATATTTGTATTAATGTTATTACAGTATAGGCGATAATACATAGGATATCTTGATATTTTTTGCATTTTAGGAAATTACATTAGGAAACATCATATTAGAGTGTTTGCGAAAAAGCTAGCGGAACAGGTAACAAATTCTGTGTTCTTAAACTGCTAGTAGACAACACAGTATGGTGTCTTGTGTTTAACACTGTTTTTAGGCATTAAAAAGGATGTTTTAGCATTTGAGGATAAAAAAAAAATGTAAAAACCAATTTTTTTCATAAAGAATAATCTGATTATGTTAAAAAAAAAAATCTTAACAGGTAGTAGTTTGTTATTAGGAAATAAGCTAAGGTCACATGAGTCTGTTATGAAACAATTTTAGCACTATGGTTGTATCTTATGACATATACGAAGAAGCTGCAAAATTTCATGGCAACAACTTTCTAGTGGAATGCAGACTTAAGGATATAACTTCACATCAACTTAAACAGGACTATATCGATGTAACTGCATCTTACTTAATATTAACTTTGAAGAGGACGACTTCAACAGGAATGTACACTGCTGACATTATAGAATGAACACTATGCAAAACTATATAAAAGATTTGTGAAACCATAAAGAAACTATATGTGTATTAGCTAAACCAAAGAGGAACTGTGTATTTGTGAAACCATAGAGGAACTATACGTGTATTGGTGAAACCATACAGGAACCATATGTGTATTGGTGAAATCATACAGGAACTATGATACGTGTATTGGTGAAATCATACAGGAACTATAATACGTGTATCGGTGAAATCATACAGGAACTATACGTGTATCGGTGAACTCATACAGGAACTATACATGCATCGGTGAAATAATACAGGAACTATACATGTATTGGTGAAATCATACAGGAACTATAATACATGTATCGGTGAAATCATACAGGAACTATACATGTATCGGTGAAATCATACAGGAACTATACATGTATTGGTGAAATCATACAGGAACTATACGTGTATCGGTGAACTCATACAGGAACTATACATGTATCGGTGAAATCATACAGGAACTATACGTGTATTGGTGAAATCATACAGGAACTATGTGTATTGGTGAAATCATACAGGGACTATGTGTATTGGTGAAATCATACAGGAACCATATGTGTATTGGTGAAATCATACAGGAACTATGATACGTGTATTGGTGAAATCATACAGGAACTATAATACGTGTATCGGTGAAATCATACAGGAACTATACGTGTATCGGTGAAATCATACAGGAACTATACATGTATCGGTGAAATCATACAGGAACTATACATGTATTGGTGAAATCATACAGGAACTATAATACATGTATCGGTGAAATCATACAGGAACTATACATGTATCGGTGAAATCATACAGGAACTATACATGTATTGGTGAAATCATACAGGAACTATACGTGTATCGGTGAACTCATACAGGAACTATACATGTATCGGTGAAATCATACAGGAACTATACGTGTATTGGTGAAATCATACAGGAACTATGTGTATTGGTGAAATCGTACAGGGACTATGTGTATTGGTGAAATCATACAGGAACTATACGTGTATTGGTGAAATCATACAGGAACTATACGTGTATTGGTGAAATCATACAGGAACTATACATGTATCGGTGAAATCATACAGGAACTATACGTGTATTGGTGAAATCATATAGGGACTATACGTGTATTGGTGAAATCATACAGGAACTATACATGTATTGGTGAAATCATACAGGAACTATACGTGTATCGGTGAAATCATATAGGGACTATACGTGTATTGGTGAAATCATACAGGAACTATACGTGTATCGGTGAAATCATACAGGAACTATACGTGTATCGGTGAAATCATACAAGAACTATACATGTATCGGTGAAACCATATAGGGACTATATGTGTATTGGTGAAACCATACAGGAACTATAGAGTAATAGTGGTACCATTGTATTGGTGCAACTTACTATATATATTGGTGGAACCACGAACAATACAGGAACTATATATATCTATTGGTATACCTATTTCGAGCTATGAGTATATTGCATCATAAGTGTGCAAGAGAGAGGAAAATGAGCTAAGTTCTTATAATTGAGTATGTGTTGTTTTAAGTATAAACAGAACATAATGGTATCTATGTATAATATGAGAAATATAATGAACTCATGGAATATGTTATAATGTGACTGAATTCCAACATTATTAACATGAGATATCTTGAAGCATGTAACTACCTTTTATCATTGAAGGAGACACTTAAGTTTAAAACATTTCTGCAGATTGCATATACATATATATACCGGTATATGTAATTATTATTGAATTTTATAATGTTAAGAGTTTTCCTATGTGACTATGCAATGGTGTATACATGTTCTATGTTATGAAA
The DNA here is from genome assembly GCF_031769215.1 of Ylistrum balloti. Classification (NCBI taxonomy): domain Eukaryota; kingdom Metazoa; phylum Mollusca; class Bivalvia; order Pectinida; family Pectinidae; genus Ylistrum; species Ylistrum balloti. The sequence continues at coordinate 91,571 of NW_026783118.1, read as the reverse complement.
GTTCAGTCTGAGTGTGTTATTCAAGTTTGTGCTCACTAAATTGCAATTTTTTTAAAAATATTTTTCAAGCAATTCAATTCATTTTTGATCTGTAAAAAGTATTGAATATCATCAACAAGATTATTTTTTTCTTAAATGGAATCTTCTAGTAAGTCTCTTCAGTTAAAAGTTAGTAATGTATTTATATATTTTTTTATAGTTTTTACAGTTAGCATTTATGTTTATAGACTGATCACCTATAAACATAAGTGTTGTTTTGTGTCTTTCTTGGCTTGATCAACCATCCAGACATGAATAGCTGTAGTATTGTTTGTTTTTTTTCTGTAAATTTCTGTAAAATCTTATTTTTGATAAAAAGGAACAAAATTTAACATATTTTTGGTATTTCTGTATATTCAAATAATTTTTTTAATGCTTTTAATCAGGAATAAGAAAATAATTATTTCATTCATTATTCTTTTCAATATATTTCAAAAGTTCAGATTTTTCCCTTGCTAATAAATATTATTTTGATTTTTGCAAGTACATGTGTAGATATGTATTTATAACTCAATTTTTTTTTATATGTTTGTAAATATGTACATAGAGTTATAGAAAAACAAAAACTTATAAAAAAATAATTATAAATCAACAGTTTGCAGAGCAAACTAATTTGGAGGGGAGGAATGTATCACAGTGTAAAATGTATATTTTGTTATTTTGGAAATATTTCATATTTATAAGTTATTTGGATGATCTTGAGAATAGGAATTTATATTTGTATTATTTTTATTATTTTTTATATATAGAGAGAGAGAGAATGTTTGAGAGAAGAATGAGGACCACAAGAGAGGGGTGCTGGCCTTTACAGAGGACCAAGAACTTTTACCAATGTATTGAGAGTATAGGTCAGCACCCATTCTAGTATTCTGTGTAAATGTGTATGTGATGTAAATAAACTGTAATTTATCAAAGAAACATCTCCAGTCTTCATTTTACAGACAAAACAGTTCAGTCAGACAGTTCACGGTCAGCTCAGTATCCTTGAGAGTAGTACTATAGAGCTATAATTCCCCCCAAACACTCCTAGGTGCACCAGGAGCGCGGTGACACCTGTGTTGTTCATTGTGGGTCAGAAGAACATGTTCTGGTTGGTACATTCTGCACCACAAAGTCAAAAATACATCTGAATGTCATGTAAAGTCTTTTTTTTACTATTATATACAAGATTGTGACCTTTTATTAGCCCACTATCATCTGATTCGAATTCAAGATGGCTGACAGGCGGCCGTCTTGGATTTTGGAAGTAAAAGTTTGTTACCTCTATTTCTGGAAAAGTACCAGATGGATCTTTCTCAAACTTCATATGCAGTTTCCCCTTGGTCCCTAGTTGTGCATTGTACCTTTTTTGGACTGATTTGAAATCTAGGTGGCCCACAGGCAGCCATCTTGGATGTCGACAGTAATACAGCACATACATATTTTCTTCGATTTTCTATCATATTGATTCAAGACCATGTCCATTATCCACCTGTAACTGACTGCTATCTAATAATACTTTAGGATCTTTTTCACATGATATTTGCTAATAGGTGCTTAATAAAAATATCGTGTGCAATCATTGAGTACGTTTAAAACACCGGTAACAAAAAAAAAAAAAAAAAGCAAATCTTTAAGAACTGAAAACAGATCCTCAAATTGTGGGAGCCAAGATCCCACTGGGATCTCTTGTCAGACCAGAGGCATCAAACATATGATTTCTGGAAAATTTGGTCTAGCAATAATACAGGGAGACCAAAAAGCACATGGTGAAGCGGAAGACCTGCAGGCAATGGCAATCTACTGGGCAACATGAGTAACAAAACTGGCCGAAGTTCTTCTGCAGCAGAGGATGTATAGGAAAAGTCCTAAACTTCCAGAGCTTGATGGCATTAACAAGCTCAATGAGCACTTGAAAGCTGCCATTGCTGATTTTAATTTGTCTAAAAAGGACTTGGAAAATTTTTTGTAGAATTGGGGATGTTGTTTCTGCAAGTCTACTCCTGTACAACCGAAGGCGACCTGGAGAGCTCCAGGCTATTGGGTAATGATGAGTTGATGAGTTCACCTACATGATACCTAAGCATACATGCTACATTTACAGTAAAGGCAAAAAGTATTGGCAAGCAATTGAAGGTATTCCACAAACTACCAAACCAAAAAAAAAAAAAAAACAAAAGAGTTGGAATTTGCTGAAATGTAAGTACTTTGTTACCATGACAGTGTTGTTGATTGTAAGATAGGTGTTTAGAATTAAATTTCTCCTAGAAAGTTGTAGTGTTGGGTTGGAATTAGCAGTATTTTTGCATTTTTAGCATTTTTTCAGGTAACCATGACAATCAAATGTCAGAAATCAGAGGAAATTTTTTTTTTACACAAATTTCATCTCTCTACTGTTAATGTAATTGTTATATAGTTTATAAATATATATACATGTAATGATGTATTTTTCATAACCAATCTGCTATACCTGTATATCTCAAACATGACAAATAATTTCAGGAAAAATGCAAATTAACTGTTTACTGCTACCTTATAGCACATTAAAAAAAAATATTTATTTAAAATGTGCTTTACTATGTTTGATTAAGTTTAATCCTTTCCATAATTGCTATAAATACATAAAAAAACACACTGAAACTTGTTCATAATGATTTTATTTTAATTTCATTAGGGGTGCATAAAGGGAGGTAATTTGGGTGCTCTTGTGGGTGAGAATTTCAGCTGTTTTCAAAAGGCTTGGTGTCAGTTTGAAAACTGTTCTACAGTAGGTAACAGGTATAAAATAAGTCAGTAACAACCTTAGAATGTATTTAGACTGGATTATAGGGCAATTCCAATAGTTTAAGGTGTGGTATCCATGGTAACTAAGAAGGAAAGTATGAGTTTTTGAATTTTGGATAAATTCTCTGTTTTGATGATTTTTACTCAATAATGTGTGTGTATTTCTCATAGATTGGGCATACAATCATGTTAATATTGTCATCAAATGACATTTCCATAGTTACTGCTGTAAAAAATACTATTTTTCGAACAATATTGCAATGTCATAGGGTTTCTAATATTACACTTGAAGAAGGGTGGGGGGCAGTAATCATAGGTGTTTGTGATGTCATACACATGACATTTAAGAATATCTAATGTCATATCACTGTTAATTACTTTCGAGAAATGTGTTAGATGCTAATTTGAAGTTTTTGTTGGATTTCTAGCCTTCACTATGACATCACAGTGCATTGGTGAAGCCATCATTAACAATTGATGACGTCATAGTACTGATGACATCAGCTGTTACCATGACGTCATAACATCAAACTTTATATATGTAGTATCAATCTGCTTTTCAGTTATCTAAATTCACAGAAGCACAAACTACTTGATTCAGTTTCAATTGCAACTTTATTCAAGTAAATTTAAGACTTATTGAGGTTTTAGTTTTTCAAATTACCTCCCTTTCTTCCTAATTTGAGAGCAGAATTGGTCAAAACACACCATGCGGGAAAATCTGTGTTACTCGATAGCTATTCGAGATACACAGTAAAGCGATATATCGTTTTGTTCGTGTGATCATTTTCTAGACACTCAGAGGGATTTTAATGAAATTAAAAAAACTAATTGTGATGTATAATTATAGTACATTAAAAAAAAATTATTTATTTAAAATGTGCTTTACTATGTTTGATTAAGTTTAATCCTTTCCATAATTGCTATAAATACATAAAAAAAACCACACTGAAACTTGTTCATAATGATTTTATTTTAATTTCATTAGGGGTGCATAAAGGGAGGTAATTTGGGTGCTCTTGTGGGTGAGAATTTCAGCTGTTTTGAAAAGGCTTGGTGTCAGTTTGAAAACTGTTCTACAGTAGGTAACAGGTATAAAATAAGTCAGTAACAACCTTAGAATGTATTTAGACTGGATTATAGGGCAATTCCAATAGTTTAAGGTGTGGTATCCATGGAAGGAAAGTATGAGTTTTTGAATTTTGGATAAATTCTCTGTTTTGATGATTTTTACTCAATAATGTGTGTGTATTTCTCATAGAAATAGCAGACAAATTCTTGAGTCTGGCAAACAGATTAGAGAATGACAGAGTACAAAACATTGATGGTGAATTGGAAAGAACAATTGATATATTGAATCAATTTTCGGCGATAGCATCGGTCGATATATCCGAAGTATTGGAACTGGCAGCGCGGGCACTGTATGATTTGCGGGAACACGATGACCATGGCCAGGACCAACATCAGTCTAGTACATATACAGCCTGTACAATAATTACACTAGAGCGTTGCCAAGGGAAAAGTGGTGCACCTTATTACAAAATTCCTTATGAAACACTAGTGTCGCTGTTGAAATACAACTTTAAACTAACAGACATTGCTTCTATGTTGGGTGTAAGTGTAAAAACTATTAGAAGGAGAATGTCAGAATATGGTTTACCGTCCATACGTAGCAAATATTCAGTCATGACGTGTGTGGAGCTGGAAGAGGAAGTAAGGAAGATCATCGACGAATTTCCGAACGTCGGATATAAAACTATAGCATCCATCCTCCAATCAAAGGGACACATTGTGCAGCAGTCAAAAGTAAGGGATTTGGTAAGAAAGTGGATCCCCAGGGTACATTATTGAGAAGAATGTTTTTATCATCTCATAGGCTTCAGCGAAGAAGTTACAGTGTATGTATCCAGCATTGTTGCACAAATTGATAAGGTATTTTGTAGTATATACATCAGGGGCGGAATTAGGGGTGTATGTGTAGCCAGTAGCTAACTAATTTTCTAAGTTGAAAAAACTTGTGCCCAATATGTATTTTTTGCTTATGGACAATAAAAGATATGTTCAAACATCAAAAAGTTATGTTGATTAAAATCGTTCAGTGATATTTTTTGGCTATTAACTATTTTTGACCATTTAAAAGGCTATGAAAATAGATGTTAAAAGCTCACCCATACAATTTAAATTACAAAAAGTAATTGTAGTCTACATGTACAGCTGTAGATGTTTCTTTCATTTATCAAATTTAGATGGAGATTTGTGATTCATGGTGGCATCGATGGTTATTCCAGACTACCAGTATTTCTACAAGTAAACACAAATAACTGTGCAGAAACAGTGTTAGCTGCATTTTTGCATGCGGTCCAAGAATATGGAACTCCAGAAAAAGTAAGAACAGACAAGGGAGGAGAAAATGTCAAAGTGGCTGAGTATATGGTAACCCAGAAAGGACCCAAAAGCTTTATTGCAGGGAGAAGTGTCCACAATCAAAGGTAAAGAGTAAATAAATTACTGGGGTAGCAGGTCATGAGTATGAAGTCATTATATTAAAGAAAAAAGAGTCACTTTATAGAAGTATTAAAAGCAAAATATTTGGGCATTAAAATAGGTACAACAGACAACAAATAACTAAAGGATGTTCACATATTTTAATGGTTGGAGTTAAGAGCCCTGATTATATAACAGTAGAAATTTTTGGGAAAGTAAGCAGTGTGGTTTCACTAAAGGCTTTTATTCTCTCTACCCTTTATAAGATGTTCTATCTAATAAAACTATCAAAATAGGATTGAAAGATTTTGGAGAGAGCTGTGGCCAGGTGTTGTTGCACTTTACTATCAAATCTTTCATCATATGGAAATAGAATCTGTGTTAGATCCTGATGATGAGACCCATCTCCTAGCTCTTCATCTAGTATTTAAGTCCAGGATTCAGCAGCATTTGGATGTCTTCAGAGATTCCTTCTGTCGGAGACCTATTCGAACAGAGGGAAATCAAACGCCTCTTCAGCTGTGGATCAGAGGACAGATACTGGATCCGTCATGGTATCCGCAAAGTGAGGTAAAAATCAGTTATAATAGATAACCTGAATGTAGTACACGCATGAAACTGTAGCCAACTTGCTTCATCAATAGAGTTTTGTGGATATAATTTTAAAATTAAAGGGAACCAGCAGATATTAGCATTAAATCTTAAATCTGAAAGGAAATACAGAGTAACCTAACCCAACCCAACCCCCCCCCCTCCCCACCCGCATTGTGTGACCATATGACATTTGAAAAAAAAATGGAGTTGTCTTCCCCTGCTGCTATGTGAATTGTTCACCGATGTTTGCCGACATCTATTATACATGGAATACTTTAAATTGAAACCATACTTGGAGATGTTGTTGTTTCAGATCACTTAATTAAACTTTTATGAGAGCATTTCAAATTCAGAGTTATGGCCCTTTCAAATATTTGAGTATTTGATTGACAGGGGACTTGCACTGAATTATTCAGGAATCAGAATACTGTTAAGTGTGTCCTATTCTTATTACAGAATGATCAATTGAACTTTGGAATTGACTATGATGGTCCAGTGCCAGACCACGTTGATCCTGACTGCGTGGAAATACCGCCAACACCAACATTTCCTATAATGGAGGAACACCATCAGACAATATCTGAAATTACTCACAGAAACTCATTGTGTTTTGGGATAGATCTTTTCCAGGAAATGGTCCAACTCCTGAGAAGCTTTCAGTAGGCATAAATATATCATGGATTATTACATGGTTGATGGTTTTTAAATCTCCTCTAAACTTTTGTAAAATTTTATGTCCATCACAGGATTTATTACTCCCCCACCGGGAACTTAAGGGGGGCTGTAGTTTGCGTCAATTCTGTCTGTCGCTATACTACAGTAAAACACGCTTACAAGAAACTCGCTTACAATGAATTCAGTGATTTTTAAGTCCCCTTAGGTGTCTTTTATATGAAAATCTAAAGTGTATAATGAATTATGCTTATAACAAACTAAAAATCATGGTCCCCAGAGATTTGTTATAACCGTGTTTTACATAGTATTTCATACTGAAAACTTGGCATGTGGGCACACCATGGTAAAATGGTGTGTCTGGTACCAAAAGTAGGACACTGTGACCTTGATTGTGACCTTGTACCTCTGTAAAGAAAATCCTTGTTCAAGATCCAACTCCTATACCATTTCATAATGGAACTTCACAATTGGTATGTAGGTGCACCATGGTGAGATGGTTTGTCGTGTACCAAAAGTAGGCCATTGTGACCTTAACTTTGACCTCTGTGGAAGAAAGAGCATGTCCAGGCTCATACGTTTTCATACTGGAAATTCAAACCTGGCATGTGGGTGCACCATGGTAAGAAAGTACACATGTATATGACACATACCAAAAGTAGGTCACTGTGACCTTGACTTTGACCTCGATCAAGGTATGCCCGGTGGGGGACGTAATTTTTCAAATCTTGTTTTCCATTTAATTCTTATTGCTTCAAAAGAAATATGATGTTAAAAGCAATGCATACCAAATAGATGACAACACACAAAGAAGTTGATGAAATCATTTTAATAACAGTTAATGCATATGAAAATTTCTTTCAAAACTGTACATTTAATTTTCCTGTAAGAATAAATGCCATTTTGTTATTATACATTGTTTCCTGTTTTTTTCACCTCTAATACTGAAAAATGTTACTGACCCGTTTCATTCAACCTGCTCCTTGAACAATAACTCAGTTTTCTATATGGTAACATTAATTGCGCTTCCTAGATTTACGAATTTTACCAAACTCAACATGTTATTCTATGGAATTTCAAGTTTGGTTTAAAAATACATGCACAATATTGTATTATTGAGAAACTATTGATGAAGGAAGAAATGATTTTCACTGCCTTTAAAAGGGATCTGAACCAAGAAAATGAATTCCTGTAGATGCAGGAAGTGGTTTTAGTAATGATAAATAATCATATTATCTGGAAATTATGATTGGTTTTTTTATAGACATTTACTTATTTACATCATTTGGATTTTGCATCAGACACTATGTATTGTACTTGACATTTCCAAAACTGTTTCTTCAAAAGAAATTTTAATGTGTTTAATGTCCAACATTTAATGTGAGAACAGGTACATTTAGTTTTGCAACCAGGAACTGAGATATGTCAGACAACTTATTGTTTGACCCAAAACACATTCTACTTTTAGCAATCATGATCTTTATCTGGGACATACAAACATTGCATCTGGTTTTCTTAAAAACCAAGAGGCCCAAGGGCATTAACAGTCAACCGAGTAACAAAGCTTTCACTATTTTTTTTCACTTTTTTATATCATGTTATAAAAATAACTTAAAAATTCACATGGAACTGTCTGGCATCAAGTTATTGTGTTCAAAGGTCTACAGATAATTAAACAAAGGGGAAAATTCTATTCTGTTTACGAACTCAACTGAGATCTGCTATAAGAACACATACAAAGTTTCAAAAAAAGGGTTAATATTTGCTAGAGTAATTGTGTTCAGAAGATTTGTAATACAATAAAACAACAAAGGGGAATAACTTTTTAAAATTTGATCAAATAGGTGTGAATGGTTTTCAATCTCATTCAAGATCCTATGGATATAAAGCAGCATAAAAAGTTTCATCAGTTGGTCAATAATTAACCAAGTTATTGTGTTCACAAGATTGCTTATAACACAACAAAAGGCAATAACTCGGTCAAACTTGATCAAATTTGTCTGGTTTTTGAACTCTTGCAAGATCTTATGGATATAAGCCAGCTTGCTACAGGCCAAATATCGGTGCCCTGAACCTTTTGGTTACTGAGAAGAAGTTGTTTGAAGATTTTAACAATTTTGGCCCTTATGACCTTGAAAGGAGTTCAAGGAACAAACTTGGTAGGGCTCTATGCCAGCATGCTACGGGCCAAATATTAGCATCTTAGGTCTTCCAGTTATTGAAAGTCGTTTGAATGAAAAGTCTTGTGCACTATGGACAAAAGGCAATTGCAACAGTGACGTGATAAAAACATAGTGAGCAGGGACTTGCATATATTTCCCACTCTCAGTGCTAAAAGTGGTCAAGTTTACTTTTGACCTTCAGCCTTGACCAATGACCACCAAAAATGTAATCAGGTTAGTACTTGATCATGTGATGCTTTAGTATTAATATGAACCAAATATGTCAAGGGGTACACATGGCATCAGTAACAAAATTATATCAAACATGTTAGAAAAACAAATTATGAATCCATATGTAAAAACTAAGTTCAATCATTATACCAGGTAATGGACAGATTGGGCAACAAAAGATCCCAGAGGATCTTGACACCCACCATCAAAATGATCATTACAATATGTGATCTCTAATAGACCGATCTTTTCTCTAGAAGAGATTAACCACATAACTCAGCACTGATTATTAGTTTTGATTTCTGTTTTCTTAGACTATGAGTATGTGATTACAGTACCGCTAATGACCCTATTGTGTGCTGAGAATGATTACACGTGAACGCTACTATATATATATATCATATATTTAAATATAATCATCTCATCCAAAAACATAAAGAAGTATTGTACTTTGTTCAAGGAATTCAAATTTAAAACAATTTTGAATGAGTTCTCTATTGTGCATTGCCTAATCGTGACGGATGATCTATTTATAGAAAAGTGGTTTTCCATTTCGCATTTGGGACAATCTTAATGCAAGGTTATTTGAAAGATGCTGACACTTTTTCGTCTAATATTACACATCTGCATTCACTGATTAATTAGGTTACTGTATCTTCTGTGGATAATATTACACAAATGAAACGACACTGGCAATAAGGCCAACAGTAACGGTAAACTGTGTCCGATCATATTCGTCTCTGATAGTCTGAAATGATAAGAATTCATGATATGTTTAAATTTGCGACCCAGGGTTCTTGTGAATTTATGCAAAAATTAAGTTCTCGCGAAATATAAGCAATCTGCAGTAACCAGGTTACCCTTGATGTAAATGATGTAAAACTTGTAAAGAGTCAGGTTTGGAGAACTGCTGGTGTAAATCTGTAATTTTTCTATGCACATCCAAATCCATATGCACCAACTACTATAAAGATCATTGCCTCCTCAAATTTTTCATATGCTTGGATGGAGTCAATATTTGAAAAAGTAATGAAGGGTACGCAAGTGTTAACACTCGATAGATTGGATGATTTGTAGTCAAACTGAATATTTCCTTTGGACACATCTCTTGGAAGTCTGGGACTTCCGATAAGTGCCTGTGACACATTTTCCAGACTGATAGCTTTTGTCTGATCTTCAGGTGTATCTTGACCATCATGCCATGGATTTAACCATGTAGAAGATATTTTGTTTTCTGCAAAGCAAACAAACATAGTGTTATATGAAAATTACACATTATGGCACTTGTAAGAAAATTGTTGCATTAGGTTTGGTTAACAACCATTGACAGATACTGATGCCATGATATGGTTTTTGCATATTGCGATATAGTGCAATACAAAAGAATAATACTGCAATACATATTGCGATATATTACCGTAAGTTATGTCATTGTCACTGCATGTAGTTCATAACTTTGGTACGAGATCATGGTGAGTTATTGGTGGCAGCCAAATTACATGTATTTACAAATTGTCAGGATCATCCAAGCGCTTAAATAGGCGTCATCTCTTTCATGTATGTGTGTCATTTTAATAAAAGTTAACAAATGTCTTTGCAATAACAAAACATAACAAGGGAAATGCAAAGTATAGCATCCCTATGCAAACCCCTCTTTTTTATGTGAAGAACGTGACCTTGACCTTTGACCCTGAAAATTGATAGGAACTCTCTTCTCTTCATAAGAGTGATGTGTACCATGTTTGATGAAGATGCACTAAACGGTTGTGTCTCTTGCGTTCACAAGGTAATCATATGTAACCACTGTGATCTTGACCTGTGACCTGCGATCAAAATCAATAGGCACCATACCCTCCTAATAAGTGATATGTGTACCAATTTGGATGAAGATATACAGAAGGGTTTGGTTTCTACCATGTTCACAAGATGTGTGATGCACGCATGGACGCATACATGCACGGAACCAAAGCCCCGTTACTACATGTATTGACATTGCATTGCAAGGGGATAACAAGATGAACCATGAAACATATTGTTTTTAGTTTTAATGGCAATAAATTAAGACAATTCAGTCAAAACTACACATACATGTAATATGTGCATGGTCAAAACTAGGTTTTCGGTTTTCATATCACAATGTAATATGAGAAATTAGTATTCTTGGCCTTTTGTTTGCCAAGAAGACTTTGCTGGAAGATTTTAAGACTTCTGACCTCTCTGACCTTGAAATAATTAAGTCCAGGTCTTTCATTAAAACAAACTTGGTACTTCTTCATCTCAGCATACTACATGCATACTATCAACACCCTGGGGCTTTTATTGGTTGTTGAGAGAGACATCTGAAGGAAAAGTTTATACTAGATGGATGGCAGACCGTATCAGATGTTGATGGACAAAGCCCAATGACTTAAAAAGTCAAATATTTCAGAGAGAGAGAAATTTTTCTTTTTTTTTTTAATTTAAGACTTTGATCGACAGAGTCTGTGAACTACTTCTTTGACCTTCTGATGTTAAACTTTGTCACAATAATTCTCACATGATTAAATTGTTGCAACTGTATTAACAGAAAGGCAAATAATTTCAAGATGTTGACCTTTGACTTTGATCACTATATTAATCAAATAATTGCAGAGTTGTCTAAAACTTTCAAATGTATGTGTAAAAAGTATGGATTTTACCTTTGCACTTTCTATGTGACCTTATGACCAATGTTTGGATCCAAAAGTAGTTCATGTCATACGACCTGCCTTTGCCTCTCCCATGCTGCAGTATTACAGTCATACCAAGTTATACCATGTCAGAGGTTTGGCACCAGAAAAAAGTGACAAAAGAACTTATACCAGGAAAACCCTGCATATAAGAACAGATAATCATACTTTCAATTTTACACAGGAACCTATTGAGATTATAGACAATCCGCTGCTCTTTTGATTTCTCTGTAGATTCTGTGGAGTAAATTGGGCTGTAAAAATTGTGAATATCCTCAGCTGTAACTCCTCCTCCTGACCCCAACACACCCTCAGCATCCTTGGGAAATCTTCTTAATACCTCAAGGACTCCTCCCAACTTAAGCCCTAAAATATTAAAACATGCATCAACATGGGGAAGAAATAGCTGTGTGTATCTTTAAGAGTACTCCTATGTGTTTAAGGTTATGAACATGTACAGAAAATGATATCTTAGTATTCTTTATTTGTTCTTTAAAAGTTGAATCTTATGTGCTCTTTAATAAAACTAGAAAATGTCTGTAAGACATGAATGTGAAATAATAGTGAGAAGTCCGTAACAGTTGGTGTAAGAGTTATCTCCCCATGGAAGAGGGTTATCTTTTCCCATGGTGGACATTTTGTCTTTTTGATAAACAGAGGCAACCATTGTCTTCCTTATGCCTTAAAACCCACAAGTACCAAATTATGTAGAAATCAGACGATGTTCATCTTTTTTGAGTTATCTCCCCCTGATTGGCCATCTTTTTTAGAATGCCGAGAAACTCAACACTGCATGAGGTCTTTCCATACTTGATATTTGTATGAAGTTTCATGAAAATTGTCTTCAGAATGAAGTTTTAGGTGGTATAATATACTGATTTGGGACGCGACGGGACGAGACGAGACGGACAGACACGGGTAACACTATATGCCCCCGGCCATAAATGGCGGGGGCATTAAAAAACTGAGCAATTAAGGGCTCACATAGATATACCCTCATCCCCACAAAGTGGTCACATTTGACCCTTAACTATCGATGACCATGATTGTTACTTAGTGCTCTGATGATGTAAGTATGAACTAAATCTGACAAGAGGTTTCAAGATTTCATATGACAAACAAACTTAGGACATATGCTCAGCCACGCAGTTAAAGTTTTAACTTATCATTATTAAAGGGGCATTCCTTTGTTACCTGGAAACCAATATTTTACAAAATGGACTTCATTCTTTTCTGTTTCTTATGCCAAACAATACCTGTATATCAATTTTGGCAAAAACCAGATAATTTTTCATTTTTGACCAATCAAAAGCTTCAACAATGTTTCCATAAAAAAGGTTCAGGAACACCTGATGTGTCTGATTTATAGGCATTGATTAGTTAACCAATTGGACCAAGTTTCAATAAAACTGATTATTACATAGTTGTTGAATTATGGTTGAAACCTTGTTACAGCTTACCTTCCTTGGACTGAGTTACAGATGCCATGACTCTGTATAGAAGGTAGTGAGCCTTCACTACTTTTATGGCCTCATCTCTGTTTTTCAACGTCAGCAATTTTGTAAATCCTGTTGCCTCCAGTACAGAAGCATTTTGCTCAAAAACACTTCCTACTGTGTCGGCAGTGGCTTCTGAGAGCTGTTCAAATAAAATAAACCACATCTACAATTTTATTAAACATTCACCGGTCAGCAAGGACACTGCAAAGCTTACTACCACATAAATGGCCAAACAATAATAAAAGGATTAACTTTAAAAAAAAGACAAAAAGAAAACAAGAAAAAGTAAGTCTGGGGTAACCGTGACCTCGACCTCTCACCTCCCAGAAGTTGTTTATCTTTTCAATTAACAAACAAAATTATGACCTTTCCTTTGAGCACAATATGACCTAAATGATCTGGTGATCTTGATGCAATTATGCTGAAGTCAAAATCTGGGACAGATAGACTAGACCAGAGGATTTCTATTGTACAGATAAGATTCCAGAGATGTGAGGCCCTAATATTACCTAAATGCACACATAAATGACATACAATTTGATAAAAGGATAAGTCACTGATCTACGGATCCTTGCATGGTGTACATAAAATTGTAACACCAGGGAGAAGTCAATAGTGACAAAAGGACGCCTCCTGGCCTCACCCTCAGGCCCATTATTTGTATAAATATTGAATCCCAACCACATAGAGATGCATCCTACTAAATTTAGTTAAAATTAGCAGTCCAGAAGAAGTCAATTAAGGTATTTCATGTATAATACTAATAGCTGTAAAGGTACATGAAGTCCCTTTGGGCCAGGTGAGGCAACAAAACATGATGGCTGTATACTTAACTTTTGGAGTCTGATAGTGTAAATGTAAAATTTACCTGTTTAATGGCCCTGTCTATGTCGGCTCCCAACTCGCCTTCCTTTAAGTTTATATTACTAGTACATGTATCATCAATTCCGGTTAAGAGATATCTGACAATATGTTTGTTTAAACATGCAGGACCTGGATGGCCCTGCGCAAGGGCTTTAGCTGTGATTTGCCCTATAATTTTGTATGTCTTTTTTTCCAGAAAATCTGGATTTAAGGAAAATGTTGTCCCCTGGAAAACTGTAGTGTTTTTAAACAACAGGGAAAAAAATTCCCTAGCCAGCCCTCCTGCATCTATCCCCTCTTTACCAATAAACTGGACTTTCATCGGTTTCAGCCAATCGTCCTCATCAGCATCCTTTAACACTTCCATTGTTGTTTCAATGAAATCACTCCTAAGGATTCTCACAAAAAAATGTCCTCCTCGTCAAGATCAAAACACTGTCCTAAAGCCTCAGCGAATGTGCTGAAAAACATAATAGTATTTATGTTTAGTTACAACAAAAGGAGTTGTGTTCATATTTCTTATTGACTGAAGGGGCAAACATGAATGTTTATTGACATGTTACTATACTATAAGTTACATGACATTGCCTCTATATAACCCTACCAAATTTAGTCGGCATTCATAAGTCTATGAATGACATTGACTGCTGCAGTTGCTATGTTGGTTACCACAGATCGACTGTCTGTTGGCAAATTGCTGTTTTTTTCATTGTCAGAACAAGCACCCACAATTTATATATCACTTGAGCTAAATGCTGAGAGATGAAAAGATAATTGAATTCTTTATGAGATAAACAGATTCTAATCATGGTAAATATAAGTATTGAATTGCTTTTAGTTGGCATTCATAAAACAGAAATGCCAACTGAATACTTAAAGCTGACAGTGTATGCAAAAACTTTTCTATTTACAAATTTAGTTTCTGGTTAATTTGTGAACACACAGATGGACAGATAGTGATTACTAGTACAGAAATAGGGTCCTAAAAAATGCAACACCTGATTTCATCTTTAGCCATTACATTGACATTTGGTCAAACCTGATTGACTCTATTTCATTACGGTAAAATATTGATAAAACTACAAACAAATGTTTCTAACCATGTACGCACCTAGCTAATTTTGATGAATTAATTTGAGCCTGCACATCACCACAAGTAGATGCATGAACCTCCAGTTGTCCTGCTGGGAAATTCAGACTGCATACAGGACAAATACTGGAACTGATATCACTACGGAGTGAAAGAAAGTTCGATATTTAAGCTATGTATATGACCTTCATGAAATCATTAGATATTCTTTCAAGAACACAACAAAATTTCTTTCTACCTATAATATGGGCCTGAATGGTCACAAGATTTTGATTTACCAGTACCATAGCTTTTGCAATACTAATAGCAAAAGGCCCCATTTACATCAACCAAATCATCAGTCTTTGAGCTTTGATCTAGTGACCAAACTTGTTGCATTTGATCTTTAATAATTGATTTTTCAAATGTGAAAAAATTTAGTTGTTTCCTTGATTTTTAAAGCAGTGAGTTTGACCTCCTGACTTTTGGTTTGTTGAGTCCTCATTAAATTTTGTTGAACTTGGCTCACAATATCACAACAATTTTTTTCACTAGTGAAATGCTACAAAATATGGCAATTGTTTTTGATATCGAGACCTTGATTTTTTATCAGCTGACTGCTTGCTTGATTTTTCAAAATGTACATTATAACAGGTCTTTTATCAGTAAAAAAGCTACAAATTCTGACCTTATACTATGACCCAGAGACTGATATTTGGTCCGTTGATTTCTTGCTTGATTATACCAAAGTCTGCTTTGCAATGTCATTATGAAAAAATCATTATTGAAAAGCTGTGTAAACTTAACCTTGACACTACAGACATATTGACATTGACCTTGGTTTTTGAAGCTCAGTAGGTTTTTTTGATAACTAAACCGCTTGACCTGATTTCATGTAACTCTGATACCCAGGTCTAATTTTACCTCAGTGCTCAACTTTACCCAAGTGTTAAGTAGAGGCTACAAAACATGACCTCTTATGAGGTGTTGACAGAGCCTTATGTACAAGGGTGACAATAAAAATCTGCACTTATCATATTGTTTATGACTTACTTCAAAGTAGGGAATTTTAGAAAATGTTATAAGAAGGATGATGGGACACTGCACAATATGAGCTAAACATAGAGTTGACTATTGACTGTAAGTAGTTTATTGATGATACATCATACATACTTAGAGGAACATCTGGGTTTATCATCTGCCAAATCATCTATGTCATATTCTTTCTTCTTAGGTTTCTTCATTCGCGGCATTTCATCATCAAACTAAAAGATAAAATTGAACATTTAGTTTAATTTGTACATTTGTGATTGAATGATAAGTTTTGATTTTTTTTTCTGTCATGAATAATGGGATGAAATTAACTAGGTTTTCTATTGCAAAGTCATCACTATATACATACATTGTAAACAGCTTCCCAATACCAAAGATGGGGCCCTTCAAAATCAAGTGCATTTAGCAGTAATTAACCTGTATTAAAAGAACAATGACTTGTACAATCTTAAATTTATTGATCGAAAATTAAAAACACTAACAACATTGACAGGACCGGTTCCATAGACATGAATTGGAGGGTCAGAAGTCAAAACAAGAATTCCACAGAAATGGATGTGTTGCCTGCAGAGCAGGGTGAGGAAGCACTGTGTGAAGTTTGAAGTTGATTGACCAAAAGGAACTTAAGTTATCACGAAAAAACTAATTTTCTATCTATAGTAACAGTGACCTTGACCTTTGACCCTCTGAGCTGAAAAACAATCCCAAGCAAGCCCTTTTGGTAAGGAACCATAGTATCAAGTTTGAAGTTGATAGGCCACAGGGAACTAAAGTTATCGTGAAACAAGAGGCCCATGGGCCTTAACGGTCACCTGAGTAAAAGGGTTCCCACTGCATACAAATAGGATATTCGACAAAATGATTCTTGAATTGTCAGCCAATTTTACCATTACTTATCCAATACTTAAAGTTGTAAACTAGTTTGAAAAATTTACAATGGAATTAAAGTAAATTATTACCAAAAAAGACATTTTCCTATATAAACTATAGTAAACTTTACCCCCTCCCCAGGGGAAAACGGGGAACCCCAGGGTCATGAAATTCACAGTTTTGGTAAAGCACCTCAAGATCTATGCATATATGAACAGTATTTGATTCCACCATATGTGGGTCTTGAGAAGAAGATTTTTGTATTTTCAGCTAATTTTACCACTTTTGGCCCCGCCCCTCTGGCCCCCAGGGGGTAAGTAATGGTCAGTTAGGAGACTTCATCAATCAACTATCCAATACTTATAATTGTAAACTAGTTTGAATAATTTTCAATGGAATTGAAGTAAATTATGACCAAAATGACATTTTCCAATTTAAATTTAATATAGTAAACTTTACCCCCTCCACAGGGGAAAACAGGGAACCCCAGGGTCATGAAATTCACAATTTTTGGTAAAGCACCTAAAGGTGTTTCTATTGAAGAATAGTATTTGATCCAACCATATCTGGGCCTTGAGATGAAGATTTTTGAAATCTTAGTCAATTTGACCCTTTATGGCCCCACCCCTCTGGCCCCTGGGGTCAGGGGAACTCAAAATTCACAATTTTGTTTCATCTTAGTCTATAAAAGGTTTTTGCAAAATTTCATTGAAATTGGCCCAGGGGTTTTGGAGAAGATGTCAAAAATGTCAATTGTTTACGAACGACCGACGTACGACGACAGACAAAAAAGGCGATAAGAATAGGTCACATGAGACTTCGTCTCAGGTGACCTAAAAAACTTGTCTATTTATAGTAACGGCAACCTTGACCTTTGACCCTTGGTCCTGAAAAACAATCCCAAGCAAGCACTTTTGGTGAGGAAGCACCATGTGAAGTTTGAAGTTGATTGACCAAGTGGAACTTAAGTAATCGAGAAAAAACCTTAGTGTGGACGACGCCACCGACATAGTGATGTCGCCTTTTGCAGGGGAAACAAAAAGCAGCCAAAATTTACTGGACAAATTTAAAATACATTTGTTATTTACCATATGGCACCTGAATTAAGTTACAAAGCCATATCATACAGAATTAATATAAAATGAAATTTAATACCTCATGATCAGCTTTATCACATTCCAGTAGATGTTGTCGCAGTTGATTCATTGGTACTAGCTCATCACAAGACAAGCATCTTTCTTTAACATCATTATCTGTGTTCATAGGCAATTCCTAAAATCAAAAACTTGTGAAATTACTAAAGTAATAACAAGGATTGTTCCTGCATGGGAATGACTGAATTTAATATCTCATGATCGATAACTCGTCTTTAGTACTTTATGTTCTGACTTTTTTCACACTTACACAAAACACATTCAGCATAAGCTGTAACCCCAATTCCCCATTTTCCCCATCATTGAAATTTCTGATAGTTGACTGGTATGACCTGCATTACTTTTACCTATGATAAAACATGCCTAAGAAAAGCCTTTTCTAACTTAAGTCTTACAAGCATAGATATACCTCTATAACAATGTCTCGCTGAATAGGTCTTATATAGCACAAGGCCTGGCCCAGGCCACTTTCATCTGCTAAATACTGTGTATGGATACCCCCAGGAGGTATCCATATGGGAACCAGGCTTGTCCGGTTCCCTGTCGCAGTCCTCATCACCTCAAATCCACCTCCTTGAACAAGAAGCGGATATGCTTCTAAAATGTTGTTTTTGAATGATTCTGGAGATTTGTTCTTTCTGGAAAAAGTGAAAATATAGTGGAAGTAAGCCTGTGATGGATATTTTCATTTTTCTAGAATGAATATTTTAATTCACTGGTTAAGACTATGAATTGTCCGTGAGGTCTGTCAAGATGTACTGGTGATTTTCAATATTTTATATATATAATTTTCTCATACCTAATTGCTTGTTGAAGGTCAGATCTATACATGTTCCATGTTCAGCACCTATGTTGGTATTAGTGTTATAGTGCTACATGTTACTCATTTTCCCAACCACTCGACATTGGCTAGGCAGAGTGTTTGTTTTGTGACACATTTTGCAAGACACATAGACAGTCCCAATGTATTGCAATATCAGTAATTTTTTGTAGAATTTTTTCAGGCATGTCCAGAACTCCATTTACAAAATTTTGATAAGTTCCATACCAAGAAAAATAGTGGGTTCTTAAAATCTGAGTGAGTCCCACAGGAAAAGCATAAGTCCAGGACTCCAATATCCGAGTGCCAAAAATCATTGAATATCAACATTATCATTCAATACTGCATAAACACACATCCTGAGACAACAGTGTAACATTGTGTACAATAATATGGCATCATTTATATAACTGTGATGTCATATTTATATTTTATGTGCACATTTTGCAATATCTTTTTTCATGACATTGTTCCTTAGCAAATTACATGTTACTTCAGCTAGCTAAAGGTCTCTGGCTTTGTTTTTTGTTATGTAATCCTCTAACATTTTTGGAGTAATTACATGTGTGGTATGATAGCTGCCTTTGTATGACAGTCACAATTTAAACCATCAATGTACCTAAATGTAATCCTCTTCTCTCCCAAACCAACCTTCACCAACTCTCCCCGGTCTTCCCTTGTTGGTACATAATCCTGTAATTCGTAAACAAATAATTAATTTTAAAATGTCCGGCCTAATTTCAGATGTTTCAAAAATTGTTTTACAGTGTATTGCTCAACTGTATGCTGCATGTGTCTGAGAAGAAAACCAGCAATAATCATTACCACTGGCAATACCAGCTACTGACTTCACTTATTACTGTATAGTAATATAGTATTACAGTGTATAAGCTTGAGGTGATAACTATTTTCTATAGATCTTTTAGGTCAAAATTTGATACGTGCCTGCTTTCAATACTATACTGATGATTATGGCAGTCTTAGACTGTATGCAAAAAAAAAAAGTTTTTGTGTGCAGGCATGTGTGTTTTTCTATATGTGTATTTTTATTTGCATCTTGTACTTGAATACCATCCTGGGGCACACAAGCCAAGGTACCTGTGAATTCTTGTGTGCAGATACAGCTGTAGTGAGTTGTCATCTAAGTACAATCTGGTATGAATAATTTCGCTTTAAAAGGTTTTATTTTTTAATTGAATTATCCAATCCACATGTACTTTATTGTACATTTGTATGTACTTTCTTTACAAAACTATATTCCAGCCACCTTTAAAATGACATGTTGATACGATCTGACGAATATGCGATCAAATTCTTACAGGTTTAATACACTGACCAGAACACTCTATTAGCTGTCAAACAGCAAATATCAGTAGAAAATGACCATGCTGAAAATCTTTAATATCTCTGATTATAGCCAAATTTAAATACAAAATGGGTTACCTGTGCTGACTGCGATAAACAGCAGAATCGATGGACCCACTGGGGTCCACCAACATGGCCTCCTTTTGTTTTTCTGGTACCGGTGTTGCGAAGCATAGGCCTACTGTATGGGGAAAACAATCCTCTTACTGTTTGAGCAACAGATCTAGAGTTCTCAGGCCGTTCTTTTTCTCCACTCCTATCGGATGCACTGGCCGATTCCGATTGTAAAGCATCCGCCGCTCGCCGAAGCAAGTCTGCAGCCCGTAGTTGATTCATATTTAGTTTCGTTACTAGCGGCGGGAACAAGGAACGAAAGTAGACGAAAACCAGGTTGGGTGTCGTAAAAGTTTGAGTTGTTGTTTATTTTACTAACTCGGATCTTATACTATCGATGATATTGTAACAAAGCTGGTTAATTTTCACTAGTGTTAGTGAAGGCTGTTACATTAGTAAAACGTGCAAGTATTATTGTCCTCATCTTATAGGAAAACATAATGTCTGAAACAACTGGTCTGTGCTATATTTGATAGTTATATAATTGTGTAGTTCTAGTGTATCTTGAACTGTTAGATATTGTACTTAATATTTTGCATTGTTACTTTTGTATGCTATGCAAGCGTAGGATTTTGTAACATGATTAAACAGCTTACGGTGCTGTGGTTACGTTGGTTGTCATGGACGCCGCCATCTTGCTTATATAGACGATCTTCCAGACGCTAGTCTAAGTCATTACGTAAGTTTACATGTTTACTTGTTAGAATTAATATGAAAAGAACAAATGTACAGATGCAGTAGAATATAGTAAGTCTGATTGCATTATGATTTTATGTACTTACAGTTTAATTCAGCTGTAAAAGGTATAGGTAGTCGCACCAGTCAAACTTGCCCCACTGTCAACTATCGGTGAAGGCTGCTTGACGGTTGAGTGCGTACAGTACGGATATCGTATTAGTTGGAACCAAACCCGGAATGTTACTATTTAAATTCGGTTCCGGATCGGTTAGAGATTGTTATAATGGTAATGTTTACTAAATTTATGTTAAATTAGATAGATATCCAGCTTATAAAGGAACTAGTTCTTTGTTGGCATTGCATTGGCAACTCGCGGAATTGCACGTGACGTCACGAAAGTGAGTAGTCTAAATTGGCAACTTCCTGGTGCCAATTTGGCAGTTTGGCATCATTTGGCTGCCAAATTGGAATCTCGGGTGCCAAATTGGCATCCCTGAGGGTTATAAATAGGGGTCGCGCGTAGGACTAGTCAGTAGCCTCCTGACTGGCACCGGGTTCTGCACCCTGATTTATAGCTTGACGGGAACATTCATTTGGCGTCAACGTTCTTACCTCTTATAACAGGTACTAAGGGTTTATTCTAGTGGATTAAGTTCGGCCAGGTGTTATCACCGACATTATTTCTATTTGATATTGTGATTTCCTACCAATATCTGGCGTTAGACTTCAAGTGTATAGTTATTATGTAGAGTAAGAAGTTTAGGCCATTTTTAGTGATATATACAATATTTAGTAGGCCTAAAGCCAAGTGTTATCACTTGCACTGAGACGGAAGTTAAAGGGACAGATGCATTTCTCAAATATATGTAAAGAGGCTTGCCCAATTTCCATAGGCATTGGGTTATTGTTTACTTCTTTATTTGTCTATTCGTTGTTATTTATGATAATCGTTACATTAATTGTCAAGAATACGAAAACGAAATGAGACTCTTCCTGAATTGTCACAAGATATCAGGAAATTAGTTCGGATGGCACATCCCTCAGCGTCAGCTACACTTCGACAACAACTTGGTTTAGATTATATCATAGATTCCCTGAACGAATCAGAAATGGAATGGGCGGTACATCAAGGGAAAGCTAAAACAATTGAGGATGCTGTGAGATTAGCTATTGAGTACGAAGCCTTTCAGACAGGAAGAAGGAGAAAAAGCAACACTAGTTCAAGTGTGCGGTCTCAGAGGGAAGAGATTGACGATGAAGGAAATCATAAGTCATCAAGTAAGAAAAAGTCTTTGAAGGCAGATGCAATTTTACACCATCAGAAAGCTATCACATGCTTTTATTGTCAAAAGGAGGGGCATATGGTTAGAAACTGCTTGCAGAAAAAGAAGGACGTAATGACGGGCCGTAATCAGAATCAACAGAATTCAGCTAATAACTCTAAGAGGTCATCGGAAAACTAGCGTTGACTGGGATAGCAGACCATATTCCAGTCAAAGAAACTGAAGGGTCTAATGAAGTTAAGGGAACAAAATATCAAACCCGAACAGATGGCTTATATATCCTGGCGGATATTGGAGGAATTAAAGTGAATTGCCTTATTGACACAGGATCTACAATCTCCGTTCTCCATCCGGAAAAATATGAAATGATTCCACAGGAAGATCGGCCAGACTTAGTAAGACAGTCTACTACTTTACGCATGGCAGATGGGGGAGCTATCGCCACTCTGGGTCATATAAATACAACTGTGAAAATACATAATACGGTTGTCCGGAATCGAATAGTTATTGCGGACGTTGATGCACCAGCAGTTCTTGGTTATGACTTCTTGCATGCACACGGATGTCAAGTTGATATGGGAAAAGAATTTATAACTTTCCACGGTAAGCGATTGAAGTGTCAAAGAGAGAGCCGGATGGACTCTATATTTCGGATTACAATGTCGGATAACGTAGTGATACCTCCTCAGAGTGAACTGGTCGTAAACGCAAATGTAACTAGGAATGTCAGCACACTCGAGAATATTCTGGTGGAGCCATGTAATTCCTCATTACGGAAGATGGGAGTTATGGTAGCTAGAACACTAGTATCCCCAAAGAATGATAGTATTCCTATGAGGATGATAAACTTTTCCACCAAACAGCAAACGATATACCGAGGCACCATAGCGGCCACATGTGAAGAGGTAATTCTTCTTGGGGAGGGAAAGAGCGGTTCCAAACATGAAAGAATTGGATCAATGAAACAACACGATGAGCTTCATGAGAGCCTACAGAATCTCTTAACTAGGTGTGAAGAACAGGTTACGCCTGAGCAATTAGGGAAAGTACGCGGCGTATTAACCTCGTATCAAGACGTTTTCGCAAAATCAAAAGGGGACTTGGGGAAAACCAATGTCATTAGACATAAAATTAATACTGGAGAGGCAGTTCCAGTTAAACAACCTCCCCGAAGGATGCCTTTGTCAAAAAGAGAGGAAGCAACAAACGAGATAAAGAAAATGCTAGAAAATAAGATCATCCAACCTTCCAAGAGCTCTTGGGCTTCAGCAGTAGTTCTAGTTACCAAGAAGGATGGTTCTATAAGATTCTGTATTGACTACAGGCGGTTGAATAATGTCACGTTGAAAGACTCCTATCCGCTCCCTAGAATAGATGATTCCTTGGATGCTCTCCGTGGTGCCAAATTATTTTCTATCCTTGATCTTGCCAGTGGATATTGGCAGGTAGAAATGGACCCTGAAGATAAGGAAAAGACAGCATTCGCAACAACCAATGGCTTATATGAATTCAATGTTATGCCTTTCGGCTTATGCAACGCTCCAGCAACATTTGAACGTCTCATGGAGTGTGTCTTGGCTGGATTACATTGGGAGATATGTCTTATCTACCTTGACGATATCATCATATTCTCAACTGACTTCGATTCCCATCTTGAGAGACTGTCTTCAGTACTGAACCGGATTCAAGCGGCTGGTTTAAAGATCTCACCAAAGAAGTGTGACCTCTTCAAAAAGAAAGTCACTTTTCTGGGTCACATTGTTTCCGATAAGGGAGTTTCTACCGATCCAGTTAAAATTGAAGTTATCAAGAAATGGCCTGTTCCCAAAAATCTTCACGAAGTTCGCAGTTTTCTTGGAACTTGTTCGTATTATCGAAGATTCATCAAAGGTTTTGCAGGAATCGCCAGACCATTACATAAGTTAACAGAGAGACATGAGACTTTCCTCTGGACAACACAGTGCCAAGAATCTTTTGAGGAGTTACAAAAGCTTTTAGTTTCCTCTCCTATCCTTAGCTACCCTAACCTTAACAATAACATCATTCTGGACACTGACGCCAGTGGCTTTGGTATCGGAGCGGTATTGTCGCAGATAGAGGATGGCAAGGAAAGAGTTATTGCATATTACAGCAAGCTTCTTTCAAAAGCCGAGAGAAATTACTGTGTTACCAGACGTGAGCTGTTAGCAGTTGTCTTGTCGATAAAGCATTTCCATCATTATTTATACGGGAAAGCGTTTACAGTCAGAACTGATGACGGGGCTCTGAACTGGCTCCTTAGGTTCAAGAATCCCGAAGGACAAATGGCCAGATGGCTGGAGATTTTAGGCACCTATCAGATGACCATAGTACATCGCCCAGGCAAACTTCATGGAAACGCGGACGGGTTGTCTAGACGTCCGTGCAATTCTTGCGATTATTGTGCTCGTCAAGAGGGTAAAGAAAAACAAGACGATGAAGCAAAACTAAGAAGGATATCAATACATGAAAATAGGAATCAAGCTAGCCAGATGGGACAGGATTGGCTTCAACGGACGTCCATTGATCTACTTAGAAAGGCTCAGTTAGAAGGCAAGAGTATTGGACCAGTTATAGGGTGGAAGGAAAACTATAAAGAAAGGCCAGAGTGGAAAGAAATTTCCCATGAGAACAGCAGAAGTAAATCATACTGGTCCCAATGGGACGTATTAAAACTAATAGACGGTGTTCTCTACCGAACTTGGCTTGATGACAATGAACAAAGGCTTCAATTAGTCCTCCCGAACACAATGTATCAGGAAATCCTGGAGATGCTACATGATGCCCAAGTGTCAGGACACCTTGGAGTGACCAGAACCTTGGAACGTGTTCGACAACGCTTCTATTGGACGGGCTATACCTCAACAGTGGAGGAATGGTGCAGAAACTGTCGTACTTGTCAACAGCGTAAGGGAACACAAAAAGGACATCAAGGATGTATGGGACAATACATCGTTGGTGCTCCCCTGGAAAGGGTGGGATTGGATATACTTGGTCCCTTACCGGAATCCAATTCTGGAAACAAATACATACTGGTCATCACAGATTACTTCACACGATGGACGGAATGCTATGCTATGCA
Organism: Ylistrum balloti; assembly: GCF_031769215.1. Taxonomy (NCBI): domain Eukaryota; kingdom Metazoa; phylum Mollusca; class Bivalvia; order Pectinida; family Pectinidae; genus Ylistrum; species Ylistrum balloti. Next base: position 66,049 of record NW_026783118.1, on the reverse strand, counting down.
AGATCAGGAAGCATCCACAGTAGCCACATTATTTGTTCACCAATTCATTAGCCGGTATGGAGTTCCAAGACAAGTCCATTCAGAGCAAGGGTCACAGTTCGAATCAAAACTTTTTCAAAACATGTGTCAGCTACTGCGTATTGATAAGACGCGTACTACTCCTTACCACCCTCAAAGCGATGGTCTTGTGGAACGATTTAACCGCACTATTGAAGACATATTAAGTAAATACGTATCGCACAATCAGAGAGACTGGGATCTGCATCTCCCTCTGGCCACCATGGCGTATATATCGTCTGTGCATGAAAGTACAGGATACAGCCCTAGTATGATGATGCTTGGTCGCGAGATGGAATTACCAGTTGATTTACTTCATGGTCATGTTTCTATTGAAGAAGGTGATCCTGAACCTTCGCAATATGTGGAGATCTTGAAGCAGACGTTATGGAACGTCCACGACAAAGCGCGTGAGCAGATGATAAAAGCCAGCAGTAGGCAAAAGAAGAAATATGATCATCGGGCTAATGTACTCCATTACAGGGAGGGGGATGCTGTATGGGTAAAATGGACTGTAAAGAAGAAAGGGAAGTCTCCTAAGCTGGATATACGATGGGATGGACCGTATCTTGTTGTTGGTCAAGTATCTGATCTTGTTTATAAAGTCCAGAGATCCTCAACTGCAAAGATAAAAATTCTTCACCATGACAAGTTGAAAATATACCGAGGTGAATATCAAAATTGGCTTAGGATGCCAAGGGAAGACGCTAAAACGAATGACACCCCATTTTTAAACGACGTAGAAGAGAAAACTCAAGCCCAGACGCCACGAAGAAGTGGACGATCAAGAAGAAAACCACAATGGTTGACGTTGTATACTGAGTAATAAATATATCTCATTGAGTACTGACTACATTTATTTTCGTGTCCAAATATGACCAGTATTGACTTTGTTATCTACATACGTGTTTATGCATTTGACTTTTAGGTTCAGCCTCCGGAGATCTATCTTACTCATCCATACTTGGAGAGTATAGGTTGGGGTTGGAATCCCTGGTAATCACCCAGTGTCCCTGCTCTGAGAAGTTCTAAGATGGCACCTGAGAAGCAGAAGTCGCGGGACTGAACCAGAGAAGCGATTATTACCTGAATGAAAGATACTTTTTGCATGTTTATATATACTTATATAATAATTTCTGAAGATGGATCCAACTTTCACCTATTGCTGGATGATATAATCGACTCAGAAGATTCTTCAGACAGGCTCATACTTAGAGGGCATATATAGAGGTCAGGGTTGGAATCCCTTGTAATCACCTAGTGTCCCTGCCCTGAGATGTTTTAAGATGAAGCACTGAAGAATTACTGGTGAAAATCTTGGACAAGGATAGTATTCTTGCATCTGATGAAGAGGACTCGAGAAATTATTGTCCTGATTTCCTATCCAGGGCAAGGTGAAGAAGTTATGGACAAAGACCTTCCACTAGAAAAACGATTTTGGACTATCGAGTCTGTCGTACAAGCTCTTCATCAAGGTGTAATTGGAGGTTGTAAATTTGTATATTTGCATGATGTTGGAGTTCTGCAAGGTGAAGAAGTTATGGACAAAGACCTTCCACTAGAAGAACGATTTTGGACTATCGAGTCTGTCGTACAAGCTCTTCATCAAGGATGTTGGAGTACTGCAAGGTCTGTAATTCAACCTACACCTGCCACAAAAGACTTGTGCAGCACCTAAGGGATGCCCATGGACCCAAAAAGAACTGCCCATACGATGGATGCCAATATATGTATTCAAAGAGCCGCTCCAGCCACCTCACATCCCATATCCAGAGGGTACACAAGAAGTTAAGCACTCCAATTAGATCCGGTGTCACACCGTCGTATAGCCAGGTTCTGAACACCCAGGAGAAGGAGGTAGCTGTGGTGGCCACAGTAGATCCGCTGTATGGGTTCGATATTCCTTCTCCTGAGCCCATTGAATTGGCTGAGCCTCTGTTCCAACCTCCTGTGGCTGTTCACCTTGGAGAGCATCCCAAAGGAAGCAATGGTGCCTGAGGGAGCCGGGTCATCTGAGGGAACAACACCATCTGTGGAAAGCCCTGTACATCTACCCTCCAATACAGTAGACCAGTACATCCAAGCGAGATCTACTGCCCTTCTCCGCCGGGGATTCCTTCCTCTTTGCTCCACAGCAATGAGGGATTGGACCAAGGTAGAAGATGGATCTGTCCATATTGGACAGTTTGCTTGGCCTCCAGCCGGATGGAAAGAGTTCACCCCAGACCGGAAATTATTGGCATGGGAGGTGACTGCGTACAGCCTGCTGGAAACCGCCCCTGCCTCTCGGTTTGAGGTATTGGACCAGACGAACTTCCTGGCCCTGCCTGGAACAGCGACAGCGAAGATGGAGGACCCGACTCTCCAGATGATGAGGAGTTCCACATTTCGTGCGTTGCTGGAGATTTACAGGACCGGGAAAGATACAGCTGGACTACTATCGCATTTCGAGAAGGTGGACAGGACAACCTCCATGGATGTATGGATGGAAAGATGTTCCGATGTGCCCCTATGGATATAATGATAGGAATTATGAACATTGAATTAGTACTAGGATTTTAAGATAAATAGGTAATGTATTGGTGAGTATGTATGCATCTATAACAGCTACTTAAGTTAATTTTTAGGGTAGGGGTGGAATTCAATTTCAATAAGTAACATTTGTAGGCCTAGATCTGTAATGTAGACCTAACTTCTTTTATCTACTGTGACTAAATACTGTTAGTCAGGAATTGTAGTATCAATACTCAATTGTGATATTTAAATTTATTGTGAACACTCAGATATCAGTTGAAACATGTTATCTATACCATCATTTTCCATGTCTGAAAGGAAGTCTGCAAGAGAGATGTCTGTGGTAATGTATATTGGAATAATGTAAGTTGCAAGTATTATAAGCATGTTGCTGATAATGTAATTTGTAATATTTGTTTTAGTAAATTGTCGAGGACGCCAATATTTTCAAAATGGGGGGTAATGTAACAAAGCTGGTTAATTTTCACTAGTGTTAGTGAAGGCTGTTACATTAGTAAAACGTGCAAGTATTATTGTCCTCATCTTATAGGAAAACATAATGTCTGAAACAACTGGTCTGTGCTATATTTGATAGTTATATAATTGTGTAGTTCTAGTGTATCTTGAACTGTTAGATATTGTACTTAATATTTTGCATTGTTACTTTTGTATGCTATGCAAGCGTAGGATTTTGTAACATGATTAAACAGCTTACGGTGCTGTGGTTACGTTGGTTGTCATGGACGCCGCCATCTTGCTTATATAGACGATCTTCCAGACGCTAGTCTAAGTCATTACGTAAGTTTACATGTTTACTTGTTAGAATTAATATGAAAAGAACAAATGTACAGATGCAGTAGAATATAGTAAGTCTGATTGCATTATGATTTTATGTACTTACAGTTTAATTCAGCTGTAAAAGGTATAGGTAGTCGCACCAGTCAAACTTGCCCCACTGTCAACTATCGGTGAAGGCTGCTTGACGGTTGAGTGCGTACAGTACGAATATCGTATTAGTTGGAACCAAACCCGGAATGTTACTATTTAAATTCGGTTCCGGATCGGTTAGAGATTGTTATAATGGTAATTTTTACTAAATTTATGTTAAATTAGATAGATATCCAGCTTATAAAGGAACTAGTTCTTTGTTGGCATTGCATTGGCAACTCGCGGAATTGCACGTGACGTCACGAAAGTGAGTAGTCTAAATTGGCAACTTCCTGGTGCCAATTTGGCAGTTTGGCATCATTTGGCTGCCAAATTGGAATCTCGGGTGCCAAATTGGCATCCCTGAGGGTTATAAATAGGGGTCGCGCGTAGGACTAGTCAGTAGCCTCCTGACTGGCACCGGGTTCTGCACCCTGATTTATAGCTTGACGGGAACATTCATTTGGCGTCAACGTTCTTACCTCTTATAACAGGTACTAAGGGTTTATTCTAGTGGATTAAGTTCGGCCAGGTGTTATCACCGACATTATTTCTATTTGATATTGTGATTTCCTACCAATATCTGGCGTTAGACTTCAAGTGTATAGTTATTATGTAGAGTAAGAAGTTTAGGCCATTTTTAGTGATATATACAATATTTAGTAGGCCTAAAGCCAAGTGTTATCACTTGCACTGAGACGGAAGTTAAAGGGACAGTTGCATTTCTCAAATATATGTAAAGAGGCTTGCCCAATTTCCATAGGCATTGGGTTATTGTTTACTTCTTTATTTGTCTATTCGTTGTTATTGATGATAATCGTTACATTAATTGTTAAGGTAGTGCTCCGAATTCCATAGTTGTCCTTTGTTTATTGTTACTGGATCAATTAGTACTCGTATGAATGAAAGTAAGAGAGGTAGTTTGTGAGCTGATTGAATTTGTATTGTACCCGTGAATATTTAATAGTACATTTATACATGGAAATAGCGCCTTTGTCATTCATTTCTGGTTTTCCCAGTAAGACTGAACTTACTTTGACATGGGTTTTGACTGGATTGACGCCCGGATTGAGCTTATATTATCAATTTTATATAGTCTGTGACTACCATTCGCCATACAAGCGAAGTGAACCCAAAAGAGAGGCACGGAGGAAACGTTACAATATACTATCAGTACTATTTTGAATGTAAAGAGTAGCCAATTGTGTCATGCAATGTATTTAATTCAAGTAACGATGAATTATTAATTGCGACCAGGCAATGCTGTGGGGAGCGGTCCTTTACTTCCGAAATCAAATTATTGGAGCACCCTCTGGCGTTAGAATTAAGTTGACAAATATAGCAGGGTTATTTTCGACATAATTCCAACTTGCTATTCTAACTTACCATATCTTATTTTTCCATTTTCTTTGTTCAGTTTTTATAATTGCACATTTCGTAGGAAACAAACTATGTTAGATAAAATTGATATTATATTTAATATTGGAAAACAATAAAGCTAAAGATTTTAAAATGCAATCGTATATATACAACTCTGTATAAACAGGTGAGAAACAAATACAGTTAGTAGTACACACACAAAAATAAAATTTATGAAATGTAAAATATTGGATATAAATGTTATAATAGACTGAAAATTTCGAATTTTAAAGGCAGTAAAATGAAAAGCTAAAATGATTATTTAACATAACTGATGCAAAAAATATATAATTCGCGAGAAATAAAATAAAAATAAAAAGTGGAGAGTTGTAATTAGAAATGAAAAATGAAATAAGAAAATAAGATTGAAAATTTTATGTTGAAATTATGTCCCTTTAACCCTCCATATATATATATATATATCCAGAAAAACACATCTTTCATGCATCCATGATATACTTTTGATTGATATGCACTGTTTTTGCTATGCAAAGAAGCTAAATTTGAAGTTTTTTTTATTTAAGATCCTTAAACAACTAAGTTATTAGGATCAGTTAACCCATGACATACAAGTTAATGATCAATCCAAGTCTTCTGAGGCAACAGTTAACCAATGACATACGAGTTAATGATCAATCCAAGTCTTCTGAGGCAACAGTTAACCAATGACATACGAGTTAATGATCAATCCAAGACTTCTGAGGCAACAGTTAACCAATGACATACGAGTTAATGATAAATCCAAGACTTCTGAGGCAACAGTTAACCAATGACATACGAGTTAACGATCAATCCAAGACTTCTGAGGCAACAGGTAACCAATGACATACAAGTTAATGATCAATCCAAGACTTCTGAGGCAACAGTTAACCAATGACATGAGTTAATGATAAATCCAAGACTTCTGAGGCAACAGTTAACCAATGACATACGAGTTAATGATCAATCCAAGACTTCTGAGGCAACAGTTAACCCATGACATACGAGTTAATGATAAATCCAAGACTTCTGAGGCAACAGTTAACCAATGACATACGAGTTAATGATCAATCCAAGACTTCTGAGGCAACAGTTAACCCATGACATACAAGTTAATGACCAATCCAAGACTTCTGAGGCAAATATGAGTTAAATGACCAACCTATAACTTCTGAGGCAACATTTCTCTTATGACAAAGGAGCTAAATGACCAATCCAGGACTTCTGAGGCAATTTACTCATTGTAAATTATCAAGCCATTGCTTCAAATTTGATGATTTGTTGAATTTATCATTGTTTCACATCATATTAAAAGCAAAGGTCAATTAAAAATGAATCTTGGATCCGTGAACAGTATTTGATTAAGCATACCTGGGATTTGAGTTGTTTAACATCCTATCAGCAGCCAGGGTCATTTAACGACGTGCACCTTAAGTTATATGTTTTATATGCGATAAAATTACTCAAATGTATGTAAGAAATAATTTTTGATCCGCCAATGAGATGATCTTCTACTAGACTTTTCAGTAAGTAAATTAATATTTTGAGACATGTAGATACAATGTACAGAATTTGTTGCAAAAAAAGATAATAAAAAAACCCATGAAAATTCAATGAAAACTTCATGAAAATACCTCAAATTAATGAAACAGCGATAAATTATTGTGCAAGTTTATTTCACTGGGTCTAAGAAAATTTCACTGCTTTGAATTTCTCATGTTATTGCAAGGAAATATTTATTACAGTGTAAAAATTAAATCATTGTCCTTACGATGTTTGCAACATTATAATTTCATTGAAATATTCACAGCAATGGAAATACCAATGTTGCTTCTTTCTGCACATTGCCTCATATTTCTGAATTCATGACAATGAAATGAGGATTTTATGACGTTAACTTCTGCTTACAAAGTTTAAACACTTCAGAATAAATCAGTTTCCTCAACACCATACAAACAATACTCATTTCAATGAATTACAGCATTCTGAAACATTTTTTTTATACTAACAAAATTAAATCAAAACAAATTCCTGATCATATAACCAGCTAGCTTGTGCATATAGGTTGTATATTAATTTGCGACATTCTGTGAATACATATACAGAAAATTGTATGCAACATCAACCCAGTTATCTTCCGTAACTTATAAACAGCCAATCGGCATCAATATCAAAACAAACACATGATATATTTGTTTTTGGAGGGAATCACATCCGGATGCATTCATGTCTTGTTTTCTGTTCATATTTTGGTGAGACATGAAATTTCATAGTGCTGAAAAATGCTCCCTTTTAGGGTGTAATTAAATTTCTGTGAACATTTCATTGTATTTTCATGGTGTAAACCATATGAAAACACAAAATTACAATCTGACAATAGCAAATGATGTCAAATGAATGACAATTACATTCAGACTAAAATGAATAGTTTCTCTACTCCCAACTGCTCATAAGCCATTGGTAAAGCATGATCTCTTAAGTTATGGATAAACATTTATCCCTTTCAAAACATGGATGGGAACGTTTATTCATGACTCTAAGAGGCAATGCTTTATCCCAGGCATTTATGTGAGCTAAAAAGAACATAAAACATGAACGTGTCGAAATACTGTTACTTTATTGCAGCACAAGAGGCTCATCAGCCTTATCGGTCACCTGAGTTTGAAAATTAGTGTACTATATATAATTTTGGAAAATAGCAACTGATTCATCTTAACTGGAACTTTTATACCAAATTTCATCGCAATTGGTTTCTACTTACCAAAGTTATGGTAGTCACAAGGATCACTGATAATCAAGTTCACAATGTCTAACTTGACGCTATTTTTTTCTCTCTTTAAGTTCTAAGTACAGTAAAATTGCAAAGGGCAATAATTCTGGAAATAATCTCTAAATTGGTCTGAATTATCAAATTTGTCCGAGATAATATTACTATAAATCTGCATACAAAGTTTCTTCCAAGTAGTTTGTTTTTACTTGCATTATTGTGTTCACAAGGTCAAAGTATAATTCAACTATAAAGGGGAATAACTTGTAAATAATTTTTAAATCCGTCTGGTTATCAAACTCAACTGAGACCTTATTAATATAAAACTGCAAAACAAATTTCATAAAAATTGGTTCAAAATTACTTAAATCATGTTCACAAGCTCAAAGTGTAATAAACCGCATGGGGACTAATTCTGTAAATAATCATTGATTCCATCCCTTTATAGAACTCGTCCAAGATCTTATTGATATAGAGAGGTATACATAGTTTCATCAAGATTGGTTCATAACTACTTAAGTTATCCTGTTCAGGTGACCTAAAAAACCTAAATGGACTAGCATTATGTCCTCAAGACATCTGACCAACACAGAAACTTACAACTTTCCAAAACAGAACCCAGAAGTACAAACTTTGTTGTCATCAAGATCAATTTTTTTCTTCTATCATTATATTACAACTTGGATTAAAATATCTTCATGGGAAGCCATAGTGCCAATTGCAAATAATCGTCAATACAACAACCCAAACACAGAAGTAAAAAAAATTCAGTAATCTGTATTAGAATGCATTATAAATGTTACATTAGGAAGCACCAAGACCTTTCAAATTATGTAGTCAAGTGATGATTCCTTGCAAAATAGTCATAGTATTAAACAGCTACGAGTGGAAATTGTCAGATCTTCTGTTTTCTGTGCCAAAATAGAAGTAACTAGAGTTGAAAATGCCTCTCCATTACCTCCGAGGTCTTAGCTGAAGTTTTCACATATTGTACAGTGAATTGCTTCTAAGTAAGAAATTAGTTTATCCACTCCCAAATCACACATTTTCCAATAACAAGTTCGGCTGCCATTTTCTCCCAAAGAAGTTATTACTTCTACCACGCACAAGTTCAATTACCTCATAATGTAAAGACACAATTCTTATAATGTAGGTACATGTAATTTTTAATTTGAAAACACAATTTTTGGATCTCTCAGTTGTTTAACTGAATATAAATGGAAATGATTAAATTATTTACAACAACACTGCAATCCTTTGTTCAAAACCCATCATTTCATCCATGACCTAAGAGTTAACCTTGCATCCACAACATTTGAGTTAATATTGTAACCACGACTAAGAGTTAGCATATTATAACTGACACGAAACTTTATATTGTGTACCTGACCTGAGAGTTAACTTTGTCCATGACGAAAGAGTTAACACATTAACCCTAACGCAATCTCAATATTGTATCCCTTACATTGCTAACCCCAACACAAGTAATGTTCAACAATTTGTATTCTAACACATTAAAAGAAATGCTACATTAAGGAAGCACTAAGACCTTTCAAATTGTGTAGTCAAGTGATGGTTCCTTGCAAAATGTTATAGTATTAAACAGCTACAGTGAGTGGAAATTGTCAGATCTTCTGCTTTCTGTGCCAAAATGGTAGTAACTAGAGCTGAAAATGCCTCCTCAACACCTTCTGAGGTCTTAGCTGAAGTTTTCATATATTGTACACAGTGAGTTGCTGCTAAGTAAGAAATTAGTTCATCCACTCCCGAATCAACAGAAATGTCACATTGGTTACCAACAAATATCACTGGCACATCTTTAATCCTTCTTATAAATGCCATATCTTTTTCTACGTTATCAACTGATATTTCTTCATGAAGATTGAATACATACAAGATTCCATCAGCATTAACAATATTCTGCTGTCTCATAATGCTGAATTCATTCCTACCACTTGTATCAATCACTTCAATTGTACAACTTACACCATTAACTACACATTTTTTAGTGTACAAGTCTTCAATTGTAGGGTATATGTCTTCCACAAAATAATTCTGGACATATTGAATACACAAAGCACTTTTTCCCACACCAGAACTTCCAATAACAACAAGCTTAAGTTGGGCTGCCATTTTCTCTCAAAGAAGTTATTACCTCTATCATGCAAGAGTTCAATTAGCTTATAATGTAAAGACACAATTCTTATAATGTATGTACATGTAATTTTTAATTTGAAAAAATTATAATTTGTTTATCTCTCAGTTGTTTAACTCAATATAAATGGAAATGATTCCTCTGCAATAATTAATTATTTACAGCAACATTTCAATTCCTTTGTTCAACATCCATCATTTCATCCGTGACCTACGAGTTAACATTGTCTATGGCCTAAGAGTTAACATTGTGTCCGTGATCTAAGAGTTAACACTGTCCATGGTCTAAGAGTTAACATTGTGTTCGTGATCTAGGAGTTAACATTGTCCGTTTTCTAAGAGTTAACATTGTGTCCGTGATCTAAGAGTTAACATTGTGTCCGTGATCTAAGAGTTAAGATTGAGTCCATGACCTAACAGTTCACATTGTGTTCGTGATCTAGGAGTTAACATTGTCCGTTTTCTAAGAGTTAACATTGTGTCCGTGATCTAGGAGTTAACATTGTCCGTTTTCTAAGAGTTAACATTGTGTCCGTGATCTAAGAGTTAACATTGTGTTCGTGATCTAAGAGTTAAGATTGAGTCCATGGTCTAAGAGTTAACATTGTCCATGGTCTAAGAGTTAACATTGTCCATGGAGTTAACATTGTCCATGGTCTAAGAGTTAACATTGTCCATGGTCTAAGAGTTAACATTGTGTCCGTGATCTTAAGAGTTAACATTGAGTTAACCCATGGTCTAAGAGTTAACACTGTCTATGGTCTACGAGTTCACTTTGTGTCCGTGATCTAAGAGTTAACATTGTCCATGGTCTAAGAGTTAACATTGTGTCCGTGATCTAAGAGTAAACATTGTCCATGGTCTAAGAGTTAACATTGTGTCCGTGATCTAAGAGTTAACATTGTCCATGGTCTAAGAGTTAACACTGTCCATGGTCTAAGAGTTAACATTGTCCATGGTCTAAGAGTTAACATTGTGTCCGTGATCTAAGAGTTAACATTGTCCATGATCTAAGAGTTAACATTGTCCATGGTCTAAGAGTTAACATTGTGTCCGTGATCTAAGAGTTAACATTGTCCATGGTCTAAGAGTTAACATTGTCCATGGTCTAAGAGTTAACATTGTGTCTAAGAGTTAACATTGAAGAGTTAACATTGTCCAACATGTCCATGGTCTAAGAGTTAACATTGTGTCCATGATCTAAGAGTTAACATTGTCCATGGTCTAAGAGTTAACATTGTGTCCGTGATCTAAGAGTTAACATTGTCCATGGTCTAAGAGTTAACATTGTGTCCGTGATCTAAGAGTTAACATTGTCCATGGTCTAAGAGTTAACATATAAATACTGACACAAATTAACATATAAATACTGACAAAATTTTTCCATGATCTAAGATGTTAACATTTCATCCATAACCTAAGAGCATATAAATACTGACACAAATCTGAAGATTTTTCTATAATCTAAGATGTAACTATTTTATCCACGACCTAAGAGTCAACATTGTGTTCAGGATGAAAGAATTAACATATAAAACTCAACACAAATCTTTCATTGTGTGCATGACCTAACATTTAACATATAAACATCGATACAAATCTCAACATTCCTCCATAACCCTTTCTCCATAATCCAAGGTAAGTGTTAATACTTTATCCATGGCCTAAGTGTTAACATATTATAACATTTTTCCATGACCTAAGATCTTACTATTTCATCCATGACCTAAGAGTTTCTGATAGTTCATTTCTGATAGTCCGTCATTATCCTGTAGAGTACTTGGCATTTTTTAGCAGCATGTTTGAAACCTTCTTCTTTAATGTATCCCATTTTCTTCGGTGTAATTCTCCTTGGTTTTCTGCACTTTTCCTCACTGCCAGAAGACAGTGTTGTTGCGAAGGGCAAGTTTTTTCTATGGTCCCATCAAAATATGAGGAGAAGTATTTCTTGATCTCATTTTCTTCAACCTCGGTCCATTTCACTCTTACTGCCAATTGCAATTAAAAAAAAAAAAAAGAAAGAAAGTCAAAAGCATTTTCATGTATGAAGATAACTGCTATAAGAATGTTTTAAGGTTTTAATTTGGAATTGATTTGGTAGACAACACACTTTTAATGACAGTGAAACAGAACTCTCAGCAGGATGACTTACCAAATGGATAAAGATCAAACAACCTTCACCCTGGACCATTCATTGGTCACTTGACATAAAATGCCATTACAAAGTGTTCACAATGAAAGCGAACAGATCTCAGAGTTGGTCCTTAGATTATTATAAGCAACAATAACCATTGCACATCTGCACATGATAGCATAGAAAGTTCAAAACAATGGAGTTCAAGATAATCTAAACAAGGGCCAAGGGGGCTTAATTGTCATCTGACCAAACTTCTGTGACCTTAAAGTATGCAAAGGTCATTGATATGAGGAAACTTTGTAGCACTCCAGCCTCGGTACCTACTACCCATATATAATTACCCTGGGCCTTTTGGTCCATGAGAAGATTGTTAAAGGTTTTACATATTTGACCCCTGTGACCTTGAAAGTAGGTCACGAGCATCCATACGAGTAAAATTTGTAGCACTCCATCCCTGGGTCTTTCGGTTATTGAGAAAACCTTTAAGTAAAAAGTTTACGCACGGCAGATGCAACATAGTTCATCTTGACCTTTCGGGTCAGATGACCTAAAATTGCTGACAGATTATGAAAGGGCACTAGCACAATCATGTAAGAGCAGCACATGTTTGGTTGAAATCTGATATCATATATATTTGAATTACTTAAAGGAAATTACAGACTTTCATGATTTTTGAACTCCTATAAATGTCAACGGATTTCATTGACATAAAGCATTGATACTGTATATCAAGTGGATATCTGGTATTAATTATTGAATATTTACCTTTCTGTGACTTCTTTTTCTGTGGTTGTTCACTAAAGGAATCTACCATGCCAGATAGTTCCCAATCTGTTTGGTTAAAAGAAGAGAAGGGGAAATCAGTTAGCTACAAACTTTTTAACATCTTTTTTTTTTCATTGGTCTAAAGTCTAAAGAGGAGAGGTTTAATTGTGGGGCAGTTCTGTTCACAGGGTGTTTAAAAGTCTCCATATTGGATTTTTTGTTGCAGGAAACAACAATTTAACCATTAAATCCAAATCATGAAGAAAAACTATGAATAAATAATTTATCGTATTGCGTCATATGGATTTATTTCAAATTAAGCATCACTTTAAAAATGTTGTTTCTTCTGTCATACAACAGTGCACAATACTCATAAAAGCTGATTACTTAAAGCAATACATTCAAATTTTCCAAATAAACTCAAAAGTCACAGATTTTATAATTTGTGTTAGCCTGTGGAACCTCTGGCAAGACTTCTTCCGATGTCATTTGGTTTATCACGTCAAGATTTAATTAAATTGACCAATGTCAGCACCTAGGGATTTTCTAAATAAGCATCAGTGGGGCATGGCTCAGTCGAAATTGGCAAAATGTTTTGAGGATATCATGTGTACAGTGTGTACACAGCTCTTCTGTAATGACCCCTACTATAATTATACAAATATTGCACCTCACTCAATTGACTAAATGAGATTCAATTTATGAATGTAAAGAACATAACTGATAATTTCCATGTCAGATTTGGCTGTTTCATTAATATGTGCCGTAATGTGAAATTTGACATGATTTTGACCATTGTATGGTCAAGGACATCCATTTAACTTTGCGGTGTACCAAATGTACAGAAATGCACGCATAATGTCCATCAAATTATTATCAGTTTCCATTTCATCAATCTATTTTACAACAAAGGTGATCAGATACATGGCTTGGTCCAAATACTTTTTCACTGATAACTTGTTAACACATATAATCAACTCTGCCTTCTAGTTTCTACACATGGTAATTTAATGCCAGTACTGCTATGTAAATCTCGAAAGCATACCCCAGTACATATATGTTAAGTTCGTATCACTTAACTTTTTATGATAATTGAAAATGTGGGGAGGCGAGAAAAGCAATACGAACCATCAAGATGGGAATCTGAAGCAGTTGCATCGGTGTCTCCTCCCTTGCTCTCATGGATAGACTCTTCAAGTTCTACAGGTAACAAAATATCAAGTTCCATTATAAAATTCTAGTACTATCAACTTATTGTTCTGTATCTATTAAAGGCAAAAATATCCTCATATTTGGAATATTGTACAAGGCATACAATATTCACAACACCTTTTAATAATCTTCAGCAAGATCTAAGTTTTAACAAACTAATGCTTTATCACTTGACCAGAGCTACCCAATATCACTGTAGAACAACAGTCCATGTTTCTTTGCTTGATGATTTTGTTACACTTATTCAAATTGTAAATTTTATTTTGCACAGACATGAAACTATTTAAAGTATATATAACAATATCAGTGGAACATTATATAATGAATTGGGACCTGACAGGACAGACAAAACAGGGGCAATGTTTAATGCCCCTGCTATTTAGCTATCTATATGTGAATCATACATGGAGTGAAGTAGATTTGAGTAAATTTTCAAGTCACATACCTTCAAACAGGATTTCTGATAGTTTCTTGTTAGCATATTTGCCAACAAGGTTGTGTTCTTGCATCAGCATTAATTTGGCAATATCTATTCTTTCTACTAGACCAGAAGTCTGTCGATAAAATGCATCATGGACCTTTTGTGTGTGCCCCAAGTGATTACAAACGTTTTTTCGTTGCTGTGAATCCAAACTTAATGCCTGAAAATAAAACAATATATTAATTATAATAATTTGCTGATGCCCTTATTAAGATATATATTACCCTCTTGTTTGCAATACATAGAATTAATGACTGTAAAATGAGTGAAATGAAATTGACATTTAATACAACTTTAACAAAAGAAAACAACGCTAGGTTTCTTGCTCATTTATTTAATCATAATGTAATAGATAATTACCTATGCGATTGTTGCTGTCTGCTTGCGAAGATTAGTTGCATATATTCTCTGAGGGCTCACAAGTTTAACCTCTGGTCTCAATTTGACTTCTTCTAAAGCATCACCTGCCTGGATCACAGAAGTACCTTAAAAATAATTTGAAAAATGATCAAATACAACAAAACTAATCCGTTTTTCAGGTACAATTCTTTATTTTTGTTCAGATTGTAACTGCCATGTTTTAAAGTTTTTATGCCATGCCAAAAAGAATCTATTAAAAGAATTCACCTATTTAAAATGTTTAGTCTCTTTGCCAGGAAATGTTTAAATATATGCAGGTTGCATTCAGCACATCCACATAAGTAACATGGTGTCAGTGGCATTAAAAACTGACATCTTTAAGTGTTTGCAGAAAAATAATGTCAAGCTCAAATATAGGTAGATTTCAGTAACAATAAATTTTGGTTTCATAGCACTTGGATATCATGACATGATTTTATATATTAAATCTATTTACCTTTATTTGCAAAGATATAAGGGTTTTCTTTGTTAATCCCTCCTTTTTTTCTTTTTTCAGAATCTGCAAGAAAGGCAAGTGTTTTCTGCGTTTCTTTAGGAATCAAAAGTGGGACTCCTCTTCCAGTCTGATAAATAAAATTTTTTTGTCAATTAGCTTTTACAGGTTACTATCTTTTATTTTTACACATGTGCAGAATGAGATGTCATGCACAGTATACTACTGCCATTATGTTCAATCAAAAGGTACATGCATGAACTTAAAAGGTGTTGTGGATATTCCAGGGCAGTTTAAAGCTAGTAAAAAATATGAGCAAGTTACAACAGCAAACCATGTTAATCTTCTCCAGTATGACTGAATGATCAACCAACTTACTTTGCCTCTGATTTCAACAAGCTCTTGATTCTCTAAAAGCATCTTTTCAAACTCTGTCAAGTCTTTCCTAAGTGCTGCATCGGCCTCATCCACCGACTTGGACCTTCTATAGTAGGCATCAACTCTGAAAAATGCATCAATATAGCAACTATTTTTTACATGCAAAATAGAACCGAATAAAAGAATGCAATCCATTTTATGGTAGCAATGTACTTGTTAATACAGGGTTCATACAGGAATATTGCTACAATAGTTTAAGGCCCTCACAAATTTTAGACATCTATACGAGACAACAAAATTAACAGTTTCATATACATTTTGTCTGCAAATACGGAAATAACCCTATAGGCAAAAGCCGCTGTTTCTTTTTTAATCCATAGCTTAGAGGTCAAAAACTCACTAAACATGGCAAGAATTCATACAGAAACTATAATTAATGCATATTTCATCAAATTCAAGGCCAATTTTCACAAATTCAAGGCCTTAATGTGAATTTAAGGCCATTTAAGGCTTTTTCACCATTATCAGGGATTTTCAAGGATAAGCTCTGTTTTGTTTTAGGGCAATTTAAAACCCTGAATTATTCAATTTTTCAATCATTTGGGAGGTCTTCTTTAATATGGAAAATAAGTATTTCTGCAATAAGATTTACTATATTTTTATCGTAGTAATTAATTTTAGGATCAATTAAAAATAAATACATATGTACCTTAGACTCTCCAATTCACCAGGACGCCTCCGGTTATATACCATAAGTCTCACTGCAGTCAAAACAGCTACCTCTCTGTAGAATGCCTCATTGATAGTGCTTTGGTCCAGATCTAAATCTTGCAGTTGCGTGACAAGGTAGGATGCCAGTTTCACAATATCATCAGGAATTGGCAGAGGTGACAATTTATTGAAATGCCTTTCTTCCAATGTAACACGCACAATTTTGGAAACTTTGACACTCCATTCCATTTGGAGTAAACGAAGGAAGTCTGTCGCTGCCTCTTTAGCCTTTACATTATTTTCCTTAATGGCAAGGCCCAGTTTTGCTGACGTCAAATGTGTAAGGTCATATCCAAGTTTCAATGCGGTACTGGGATTTTTCAATTCCTCATTTTCATCTTCATGACAGGCTTTCAGGGAGCACTGGACAACACTATCAAAATATGCAGGATTCAAAAACTCATCCATTGTTGCATTTTCAAGTCCAGAAGATTCTCGAAGTAAAAGCAAAAGTCTAGCAGCAAGTCTCATCCTAAAACTTGTAAACCCTCTACTCCTCAATTTATTACCAATGTTTTTTACCAGCCAAATATCTCCAAGAGCCACTATTAATCGGTCATTCTGTGCAACTGATGTGATGTTGTCTCTTGTCATGGATGGGAACACAGTTTTTTCCAGTTTTTTTGATGCATGTGAAGAGAGCTTCCCAGTCATCACCTTTGACTGAATGATTGCAAGGCCCTTATTGAATGAATTACTTGCACTCTGGTTCTTTTGATCTGCACACGGACAAGCAGCATTGTGTTTAGTAATATTTTGCAGTGTAATCCACTCCTCACACAATGGGCATGGCCCGTGCTTGGATACATCAAATACTGATGTTTCTGTTCTACGCGAAAGAACAATTTCACCTTTTTTTTCACTTAAAGCCTTGGAGTTGTGAAAATTGTTTCCCTTATTGCGAAGAATGGTCTGTTTCTTACGCAGCTGTGTCTTTATTTGTTTGGAAGATGGATCATTACTATCTATTTTCCTTTTCATATCCACCATATCTATCACTTCTTTTTCGTTTCTGTTCAAATGTGTTTGCATGTTAGTCATCAACTTGTGGAAGAAATAACAGGCATTTTTTCTATCGTATGTCCTCCCATGTTTTGAGCTATTATTTGAATTCTTTTGGAATTTCAATGTGTAGATATTCGGACAGTTAATGTCAAATATGTAACTGTCTGGATTTTTCAATGTGGCTGAATCCTGAATGTCTCCATCTTCCGAATGAGTCTCTATATCTGGTTCAGTCTCCTGGCAAGCTTTAGGGAAAGACTGTAAGATTCTGGTTGTCTCAAGTCGAAAATGTGATGCAGTCTCCAAAACTTCATCTGTATCAGCACTACAATGCATAGGGGCAAGTTTGGTTGCTTCAACTGGTGCACTACACGATGAACCATTTGAGAAGGCTGTTCCCTCATCGTAAACATCTGACATTTCTTCACTATCTGTGTAATCATCACTTTCAGGGCAATAGTCTATATCATTGCAATCAGAAATGACACTGTCTTCATCTTTCGGACAGTCAGTATCCAGTATCTGCTTAAAAGGAGACAAGACTGTGAGAAGTTCATCCTTACACCAACATGCATTTTCCAGTGAGTCTTCAGAGGGAGACAAGACTGTGAGGACTTTGTATTTATCCGCTGTCATGTGAGGGTCCTCAGAGGGAGACAAGACTGTGAGGACTGTGTCTTTTCCATCCTCCGACAAGTGTGAGGTCATTCATTTTCACAGATATGTGAGGGTCCTCAGAGGGAGACAAGACTGTGAGGACTGTGTCTTTATCTGCCGACAAGTGAGGGTCATTCTCAACAGATATGTGAGGGTCCTCAGAGGGAGACAAGACTGTGAGGACTGCGTCATTTTCCACCAACATGTGAGGGTCCTCAGAGGGAGACAAGACTGCAAGGACTGTGTCATTTTCCACCAACATGTGAGGGTCCTCAGATCCTCAGAGGGAGACAAGACTGTGAGGACTGTGTCATTTTCCACCAACATGTGAGGGTCCTCAGAGGGAGACAAGACTGTGAGGACTGTGTCATTTTCCACAAACATGTGAGGGTCCTCAGAGGGAGACAAGACTGTGAGGACTGTGTCTTTATCCGCCGACAAGTGAGGGTCATTCTCAACAGATATGTGAGGGTCCTCAGAGGGAGACAAGACTGTGAGGACTGTGTCATTTTCCACCAACATGTGAGGGTCCTCAGAGGGAGACAAGACTGTGAGGACTGTGTCATTTTCCACCAACATGTGAGGGTCCTCAGAGGGAGACAAGACTGTGAGGACTGTGTCTTTATCCGCCGACAAGTGAGGGTCATTCTCAACAGATATGTGAGGGTCCTCAGAGGGAGACAAGACTGTGAGGACTGTGTCATTTTCCACCAACATGTGAGGGTCCTCAGAGGGAGACAAGACTGTGAGGACTGTGTCTTTATCCACTGACAAGTGAGGGTCCTCAGAGGGAGACAAGACTGTGAGGACTGCGTCATTCTCCACCAACATGTGAGGGTCCTCAGAGGGAGATAAGACTGTGAGGACTGTGTCATTTTCCACCAACATGTGAGGGTCCTCAGAGGGAGACAAGACTGTGAGGACTGTGTCTTTATCCGCCGACAAGTGAGGGTCATTCTCAACAGATATGTGAGGGTCCTCAGAGGGAGACAAGACTGTGAGGACTGTGTCATTTTCCACCAACATGTGAGGGTCCTCAGAGGGAGACAAGACTGTGAGGATTGCGTCATTTTTTACACCAACATGTTAGGGTCCTCAGAGGGAGTCAAGACTGTGAGGACTGCGTCATTTTCCACCAACATGTTAGGGTCCTCAGAGGGAGTCAAGACTGTGAGGACTGCGTCATTTTCCACCAACATGTGAGGGTCCTCAGAGGGAGACAAGACTGTGAGGACTGTGTCATTTTCCACCAACATGTGAGGGTCCTCAGAGGGAGACAAGACTGTGAGGACTGTGTTTTTATCCAACGACAAGTGAGGGTCATTCTCAACAGATATGTGAGGGTCCTAAGAGGGAGACAAGACTGTGAGGACTGCGTCATTTTCCACCAACATGTGAGGGTCCTCAGAGGGAGACAAGACTGTGAGGACTGTGTCATTTTCCACCAACATGTGAGGGTCCTCAGAGGGAGACAAGACTGTGAGGACTGTGTCATTCCATTTTCCACAACATGTGAGGGTCCTCAGAGGGAGTCAAGACTGTGAGGACTGCGTCATTTTCCACCCACATGTGAGGGTCCTCAGAGGGAGACAAGACTGTGAGGACTGCGTCATTCTCCACAGATATGTGAGGGTCCTCAGAGGGAGACAAGACTGTGAGGACTGTGTCTTTATCCTCCGACATGTGAGGGTCCTCAGAGGGAGACAAGACTGTGAGGACTGTGTCATTTTCCACCAACATGTGAGGGTCCTCAGAGGGAGACAAGACTGTGAGGACTGTGTCTTTATCCGCCGACAAGTGAGGGTCATTCTCAACAGATATGTGAGGGTCCTCAGAGGGAGACAAGACTGTGAGGACTGCGTCATTTTCCACCAACATGTGAGGGTCCTCAGAGGGAGACAAGACTGTGAGGACTGTGTCTTTATCCGCCGACAAGTGAGGGTCATTCTCAACAGATATGTGAGGGTCCTAAGAGGGAGACAAGACTGTGAGAACTGCGTCATTTTCCACCAACATGTGAGGGTCCTCAGAGGGAGACAAGACTGCAAGGACTGTGCCATTTTCCACCAACATGTGAGGGTCCTCAGAGGGAGACAAGACTGTGAGGACTGTGTCTTTATCCACCGACAAGTGAGGGTCATTCTCAACAGATATGTGAGGGTCCTCAGAGGGAGACAAGACTGTGAGGACTGCGTCATTTTCCACCAACATGTGAGGGTCCTCAGAGGGAGACAAGACTGTGAGGACTGTGTCATTTTCCACCAACATGTGAGGGTCCTCAGAGGGAGACAAGACTGTGAGGACTGTGTCTTTATCCGCCGACAAGTGAGGGTCATTCTCAACAGATATGTGAGGGTCCTCAGAGGGAGACAAGACTGTGAGGACTGTGTCATTTTCCACCAACATGTGAGGGTCCTCAGAGGGAGACAAGACTGTGAGGACTGTGTCATTTTCCACCAACATGTGAGGGTCCTCAGAGGGAGACAAGACTGTGAGGACTGTGTCTTTATCTGCCGACACGTGAGGGTCATTCTCAACAGATATGTGAGGGTCCTCAGAGGGAGACAAGACTGTGAGGACTGTGTCTTTATCCGCCGACATGTGAGGGTCCTCAGAGGGAGACAAGACTGTGAGGACTGTGTCATTTTCCACCAACATGTGAGGGTCCTCAGAGGGAGACAAGACTGTGAGGACTGTGTCATTTTCCACCAACATGTGAGGGTCCTCAGAGGGAGACAAGACTGTGAGGACTGTGTCTTTATCCACCGACAAGTGAGGGTCATTCTCAACAGATATGTGAGGGTCCTCAGAGGGAGACAAGACTGTGAGGACTGCATCATTTTCCACCAACATGTGAGGGTCCTCAGAGGGAGACAAGACTGTGAGGACTGCGTCATTTTCCACCAACATGTGAGGGTCCTCAGAGGGAGACAAGACTGTGAGGACTGCGTCATTTTCCACCAACATGTGAGGGTCCTCAGAGGGAGACAAGACTGTGAGGACTGTGTCTTTATCCGCCGACAAGTGAGGGTCATTCTCAACAGATATGTGAGGGTCCTCAGAGGGAGACAAGACTGTGAGGACTGTGTCATTTTCCACCAACATGTGAGGGTCCTCAGAGGGAGACCTCAGAGGGAGACAAGACTGTGAGGACTGTGTCATTTTCCACCAACATGTGAGGGTCCTCAGAGGGAGACAAGACTGTGAGGACTGTGTCTTTATCCGCCGACAAGTGAGGGTCATTCTCAACAGATATGTGAGGGTCCTTAGAGGGAGACAAGACTGTGAGGACTGCGTCATTTTCCACCAACATGTGAGGGTCCTCAGAGGGAGACAAGACTGTGAGGACTGTGTCATTTTCCACCAACATGTGAGGGTCCTCAGAGGGAGACAAGACTGTGAGGACTGCGTCATTTTCCACCAACATGTGAGGGTCCTCAGAGGGAGACAAGACTGTGAGGACTGTGTCTTTATCCGCCGACAAGTGAGGGTCATTCTCAACAGACGTGTGAGGGTCCTCAGAGGGAGTCAAGACTGTGAGGATTGCGTCATTTTCCACCAACATGTGAGGGTCCTCAGAGGGAGACAAGACTGTGAGGACTGCGTCATTTTCCACCAACATGTGAGGGTCCTCAGAGGGAGACAAGACTGTGAGGACTGTGTCTTTATCCGCCGACAAGTGAGGGTCATTCTCAACAGATATGTGAGGGTCCTCAGAGGGAGACAAGACTGTGAGGACTGCGTCATTTTCCACCAACATGTGAGGGTCCTCAGAGGGAGACAAGACTGTGAGGACTGTGTCATTTTCCACCAACATGTGAGGGTCCTCAGAGGGAGACAAGACTGTGAGGACTGTGTCTTTATCCACTTACAAGTGAGGGTCCTCAGAGGGAGACAAGACTGTGAGGACTGTGTCATTTTCCACCAACATGTGAGGGTCCTCAGAGGGAGACAAGACTGTGAGGACTGCGTCATTTTCCACCAACATGTGAGGGTCCTCAGAGGGAGACAAGACTGAGGACTGTGTCTTTATCCGCCGACAAGTGAGGGTCATTCTCAACAGATATGTGAGGGTCCTAAGAGGGAGACAAGACTGTGAGGACTGTGTCATTTTCCACCAACATGTGAGGGTCCTCAGAGGGAGACAAGACTGTGAGGACTGTGTCATTTTCCACCAACATGTGAGGGTCCTCAGAGGGAGACAAGACTGTGAGGACTGTGTCATTTTCCACCAACATGTGATATGGGATCCTCAGAGGGAGTCAAGACTGTGAGGACTGTGTCATTTTCCACCAACATGTGAGGGTCCTCAGAGGGAGACAAGACTGTGAGGGCTGTGTCTTTATCCGCCGACAAGTGAGGGTCATTCTCAACAGACATGTGAGGGTCCTCAGAGGGAGACAAGACTGTGAGGACTGTGTCATTTTCCACCAACATGTGAGGGTCCTCAGAGGGAGACAAGACTGTGAGGACTGTGTCATTTTCCACCAACATGTGAGGGTCCTCAGAGGGAGACAAGACTGTGAGGACTGTGTCTTTATCCACCGACAAGTGAGGGTCATTCTCAACAGATATGTGAGGGTCCTCAGAGGGAGACAAGACTGTGAGGACTGCGTTATTTTCCACCAACATGTGAGGGTCCTCAGAGGGAGACAAGACTGTGAGGACTGTGTCATTTTCCACCAACATGTGAGGGTCCTCAGAGGGAGACAAGACTGTGAGGACTGTGTCTTTATCCGCCGACAAGTGAGGGTCATTCTCAACAGATATGTGAGGGTCCTCAGAGGGAGACAAGACTGTGAGGACTGCGTCATTTTCCACCAACATGTGAGGGTCCTCAGAGGGAGACAAGACTGTGAGGACTGTGTCATTTTCCACCAACATGTGAGGGTCCTCAGAGGGAGACAAGACTGTGAGGACTGTGTCATTTTCCACCAACAAGTGAGGGTCCTCAGAGGGAGACAAGACTGTGAGGACTGCATCATTTTCCACCAACATGTGAGGGTCCTCAGAGGGAGACAAGACTGTGAGGACTGCATCATTTTCCACCAACATGTGAGGGTCCTCAGAGGGAGACAAGACTGTGAGGACTGTGTCTTTATCCGCTGAAAAGTGAGGGTCCTCAGAGGGAGACAAGACTGTGAGGACTGCGTCATTTTCCACCAACATGTGAGGGTCCTCAGAGGGAGACAAGACTGTGAGGACTGTGTCTTTATCCACCGACAAGTGAGGGTCATTCTCAACAGATATGTGAGGGTCCTCAGAGGGAGACAAGACTGTGAGGACTGAGTCATTTTCCACCAACATGTGAGGGTCCTCAGAGGGAGACAAGACTGTGAGGACTGCGTCATTTTCCACCAACATGTGAGGGTCCTCAGAGGGAGACAAGACTGTGAGGACTGTGTCTTTATCCGCCGACAAGTGAGGGTCATTCTCAACAGATATGTGAGGGTCCTCAGAGGGAGACAAGACTGTGAGGACTGCGTCATTTTCCACCAACATGTGAGGGTCCTCAGAGGGAGACAAGACTGTGAGGACTGCATCATTTTCCACCAACATGTGAGGGTCCTCAGAGGGAGACAAGACTGTGAGGACTGTGTCATTTTCCACCAACATGTGAGGGTCCTCAGAGGGAGACAAGACTGTGAGGACTGTGTCATTTTCCACCAACATGTGAGGGTCCTCAGAGGGAGACAAGACTGTGAGGACTGCGTCATTTTCCACCAACATGTGAGGGTCCTCAGAGGGAGACAAGACTGTGAGGGCTGTGTCTTTATCCGCCAAGTGAGGGTCATTCTCAACAGATATGTGAGGGTCCTCAGAGGGAGACAAGACTGTGAGGACTGCGTCATTTTCCACCAACATGTGAGGGTCCTCAGAGGGAGACAAGACTGTGAGGACTGTGTCTTTATCCGCCGACAAGTGAGGGTCATTATCCACAGACATGTGAGGGTCCTCAGAGGGAGACAAGACTGTGAGGATTGTGTCTTTATCCGCGGACAATAGAGGGTCATTATCCACAGACATGTGAGGGTCCTCAGAGGGAGACAAGACTGTGAGGACTGTGTCTTTATCCGCTGACAAGTGAGGGTCATTCTCAACAGATATGTGAGGGTCCTCAGAGACTGTGAGACAAGACTGTGAGGACTGCGTCATTTTCCACCAACATGTGAGGGTCCTCAGAGGGAGACAAGACTGTGAGGACTGTGTCTTTATCCGCCGACAAGTGAGGGTCATTCTCAACAGAGATGTGAGGGTCCTCAGAGGGAGACAAGACTGTGAGGACTGCGTCATTTTCCACCAACATGTGAGGGTCCTCAGAGGGAGACAAGACTGTGAGGACTGTGTCATTTTCCACCAACATGTGAGGGTCCTCAGAGGGAGACAAGACTGTGAGGACTGTGTCATTTTCCACCAACATGTGAGGGTCCTCAGAGGGAGACAAGACTGCAAGGACTGTGTCATTTTCCACCAACATGTGAGGGTCCTCAGAGGGAGACAAGACTGTGAGGACTGTGTTTTTATCCACCAACAAGTGAGGGTCCTCAGAGGGAGACAAGACTGTGAGGACTGCGTCATTTTCCACCAACATGTGAGGGTCCTCAGAGGGAGACAAGACTGTGAGGACTCTCATTTTCCACCATGTGAGGGTCCTCAGAGGGAGACAAGACTGTGAGGACTGTGTCTTTTCCACAAGTGAGGGTCATTCTCAACATGTGAGGGTCCTCAGAGGGAGACAAGACTGTGAGGACTGCGTCATTTTCCACCAACATGTGAGGGTCCTCAGAGGGAGACAAGACTGTGAGGACTGTGTCTTTATCCGCCGACAAGTGAGGGTCATTCTCAACAGATATGTGAGGGTCCTCAGAGGGAGACAAGACTGTGAGGACTGCGTCATTTTCCACCAACATGTGAGGGTCCTCAGAGGGAGACAAGACTGTGAGGACTGTGTCATTTTCCACCAACATGTGAGGGTCCTCAGAGGGAGACAAGACTGTGAGGACTGTGTGTTTATCCGCCGACAAGTGAGGGTCATTCTCAACAGATATGTGAGGGTCCTCAGAGGGAGACAAGACTGTGAGGACTGTGTCATTTTCCACCAACATGTGAGGGTCCTCAGAGGGAGACAAGACTGTGAGGACTGTGTCATTTTCCACCAACCTGCGAGGGTCCTCAGAGGGAGACAAGACTGTGAGGACTGCGTCATTTTCCACCAACATGTGAGGGTCCTCAGAGGGAGACAAGACTGTGAGGACTGTGTCTTTATCCGCCGACAGGTGAGGGTCATTCTCAACAGATATGCGAGGATCCTCAGAGGGAGTCAAGACTGTGAGGACTGTGTCATTTTCCACCAACATGTGAGGGTCCTCAGAGGGAGACAAGACTGTGAGGACTGTGTCATTTTCCACCAACATGTGAGGGTCCTCAGAGGGAGACAAGACTGTGAGGACTGTGTCATTTTCCACCAACATGTGAGGGTCCTCAGAGGGAGACAAGACTGTGAGGGCTGTGTCTTTATCCGCCGACAAGTGAGGGTCATTCTCAACAGATATGTGAGGGTCCTCAGAGGGAGACAAGACTGTGAGGACTGCGTCATTTTCCACCAACATGTGAGGGTCCTCAGAGGGAGACAAGACTGTGAGGACTGTGTCATTTTCCACCAACATGTGAGGGTCCTCAGAGGGAGACAAGACTGTGAGGACTGCATCATTTTCCACCAACATGTGAGGGTCCTCAGAGGGAGTCAAGACTGTGAGGACTGCTTCATTTTCCACCAACATGTGAGGGTCCTCAGAGGGAGAGAAGACTGTGAGGACTGCGTCATTTTCCACCAACATGTGAGGGTCCTCAGAGGGAGACAAGACTGTGAGGACTGTGTCTTTATCCGCCAACAAGTGAGGGTCATTCTCAACAGATATGTGAGGGTCCTCAGAGGGAGACAAGACTGTGAGGACTGTGTCATTTTCCACCAACATGTGAGGGTCCTCAGAGGGAGACAAGACTGTGAGGACTGTGTCTTTATCCGCCGACAAGTGAGGGTCATTCTCAACAGACATGTGAGGGTCCTCAGAGGGAGACAAGACTGTGAGGACTGCATCATTTTCCACCAACATGTGAGGGTCCTCAGAGGGAGACAAGACTGTGAGGACTGTGTCATTTTCCACCAACATGTGAGGGTCCTCAGAGGGAGACAAGACTGTGAGGACTGTGTCATATTCCACCAACATGTGAGGGTCCTCAGAGGGAGACAAGACTGTGAGGACTGTGTCATTTTCCACCAACATGTGAGGGTCCTCAGAGGGAGACAAGACTGTGAGGACTGTGTCTTTATCCGCCGACAAGTGAGGGTCATTCTCAACAGATATGTGAGGGTCCTCAGAGGGAGACAAGACTGTGAGGACTGATTTTCCACCACATGTGAGGGTCCTCAGAGGGAGACAAGACTGTGAGGACCGTGTCTTTTTCCACCAACATGTGAGGGTCCTCAGAGGGAGACAAGACTGTGAGGACTGTGTCTTTTTCCCAACATGTGAGGGTCCTCAGAAAGTGGAGACAAGAGTGTGAGGGCTGTCAACAGATATGTGAGGGTCCTCAGAGGGAGACAAGACTGTGAGGACTGCGTCATTTTCCACCAACATGTGAGGGTCCTCAGAGGGAGACAAGACTGTGAGGACTGTGTCATTTTCCACCAACATGTGAGGGTCCTCAGAGGGAGACAAGACTGTGAGGACTGTGTCTTTATCCACAGACATGTGAGGGTCCTCAGAGGGAGACAAGACTGTGAGGACTGCGTCATTTTCCACCAACATGTGAGGGTCCTCAGAGGGAGACAAGACTGTGAGGACTGTGTCTTTTTCCACCAACATGTGAGGGTCCTCAGAGGGAGACAAGACTGTGAGGACTGCGTCATTTTCCACCAACATGTGAGGGTCCTCAGAGGGAGACAAGACTGTGAGGACTGTGTCATTTTCCACCAACATGTGAGGGTCCTCAGAGGGAGACAAGACTGTGAGGACTGTGTCTTTATCCGCCGACAAGTGAGGGTCATTCTCAACAGATATGTGAGGGTCCTTAGAGGGAGACAAGACTGTAAGGACTGCGTCATTTTCCACCAACATGTGAGTGTCCTCAGAGGGAGACAAGACTGTGAGGACTGTGTCTTTATCCGTGGACAATAGAGGGTCATTATCCACAGACATGTGAGGGTCCTCAGAGGGAGACAAGACTGTGAGGACTGCATCATTTTCCACCAACATGTGAGGGTCCTCAGAGGGAGACAAGACTGTGAGGACTGTGTCATTTTCCACCAACATGTGAGGGTCCTCAGAGGGAGACAAGACTGTGAAGACTGTGTCTTTATGGTCATGTGAGGGTCTCAAGACTGTGAGGACTGCGTCAACAACATGTGAGGGTCCTCAGAGGGAGAGTCAAGACTGTGAGGACTGCGTCATTTTCCACCAACATGTGAGGGTCCTCAGAGGGAGACAAGACTGTGAGGACTGTGTCTTTATCCGCCGACAAGTGAGGGTCATTCTCAACAGATATGTGAGGGTCCTCAGAGGGAGACAAGACTGTGAGGACTGCGTCATTTTCCACCAACATGTGAGGGTCCTCAGAGGGAGACAAGACTGTGAGGACTGTGTCATTTTCCACCAACATGTGAGGGTCCTCAGAGGGAGACAAGACTGTGAGGACTGCGTCATTTTCCACCAACATGTGAGGGTCCTCAGAGGGAGACATGACTGTGAGGACTGCGTCATTTTCCACCAACATGTGAGGGTCCTCAGAGGGAGACAAGACTGTGAGGACTGCGTCATTTTCCACCAACATGTGAGGGTCCTCAGAGGGAGACAAGACTGTGAGGACTGCGTCATTTTCTACCAACATATGAGGGTCCTCAGAGGGAGACAAGACTGCAAAGACTGTGTCATTTTCCACCAACATGTGCGGGTCCTCAGAGGGAGACAAGACTGTGAGGACTGTGTCATTTTCCACCAACATGTGAGGGTCCTCAGAGGGAGACAAGACTGTGAGGACTGTGTCTTTATCCGCCGACAAGTGAGGGTCATTCTCAACAGATATGTGAGGGTCCTCAGAGGGAGACAAGACTGTGAGGACTGCGTCATTTTCCACCAACATGTGAGGGTCCTCAGAGGGAGACAAGACTGTGAGGACTGTGTCATTTTCCACCAACATGTGAGGGTCCTCAGAGGGAGACAAGACTGTGAGGACTGCGTCATTTACCACCAACATGAGAGGGTCCTCAGAGGGAGACAAGACTGTGAGGACTGTGTCTTTATCCGCCGACAAGTGAGGGTCCTCAGAGGGAGACAAGACTGTGAGGACTGTGTCTTTATCCGCTGACATGTGAGGGTCCTCAGAGGGAGACAAGACTGTGAGGACTGCTTCATTTTCCACCAACATGTGAGGGTCCTCAGAGGGAGACAAGACTGTGAGGACTGTGTCTGATTATCCGTACAAGAGGGTTTCCACCAACATGTGAGGGTCCTCAGAGGGAGTCAAGAATGTGAGGACTGCGTCATTTTCCACCAACATGTGTGGGTCCTCAGAGGGAGACAAGACTGTGAGGACTGCGTCATTTTCCCCCAACATGTGAGGGTCCTCAGAGGGAGACAAGACTGTGAGGACTGTGTCTTTTCCACCAACATGTGAGGGTCCTCAGAGGGAGACAAGACTGTGAGGACTGCCTCATTTTCCACCAACATGTGAGGGTCCTCAGAGGGAGACAAGACTGTGAGGACTGTGTTTTTATCCACCAACATGTGAGGGTCCTCAGAGGGAGACAAGACTGTGAGGACTGTGTCATTTTCCACCAACATGTGAGGGTCCTCAGAGGGAGACAAGACTGTGAGGACTGCGTCATTTTCCACCAACATGTGAGGGTCCTCAGAGGGAGACAAGACTGTGAGGACTGTGTCTTTATCCGCCGACAAGTGAGGGTCATTCTCAACAGATATGTGAGGGTCCTCAGAGGGAGACAAGACTGTGAGGACTGCGTCATTTTCCACCAACATGTGAGGGTCCTCAGAGGGAGACAAGACTGTGAGGACTGCATCATTTTCCACCAACATGTGAGGGTCCTCAGAGGGAGAAAAGACTGTGAGGACTGTGTCTTTATCCACGGACAATAGAGGGTCATTATCCACAGACATGTGAGGGTCCTCAGAGGGAGACAAGACTGTGAGGACTGTGTCTTTATGATGCCGATAAGTGAGGATCATTTTCTCAACAACATGTGAGGGTCCTCTATATTACAAGACTGTGAGGACTCCCTCACCTTTGTCAAAATTCCTCATCCGTCAGTTCTGAGGATGATTTTCGACAAACTGTGGAGGACTTTGCCGTCATTTTCCACCAACATGTGAGGGTCCTCAGAGGGAGACAAGACTGTGAGGACGGTGTCATTGTCCGCCGACAAGTGAGGGTCATTCTCAAACCAAAGACGAGAGATCATTCCAAGACTGGGGAGACTGTCCATCATCTGGACATTATAACAGGTAACAATAGCGACAAGATAGCCAGAACAAACGGAACGAATGGTAAGTTGAGTTCGTATCTCTGTATTGTCATTTATGGGTTAATATTTCAGATTCTTTTTTCTTTAATTTAAGCTTTTGCCTTGCTCCCGGAATTAATGCGAAATTATTTTTTGTGATAAAAATACTTATGTATCTCGCTGATGTATATCTATATCTAGTAGGTTGTAATCCCTCTATCCTTTTCTTTTCTTAGCCTCTATTTTTTCAATTAATTAAAATACGTGGGTTTTTCCTAGAATGTCGGCCGACAAAAGGGGGATAACTCTAGTTACCATACTCAGCGATCAGTAAATATACGTGTAAAAGCCATGATCTTGATTCCATTAAACTATGATAACATTCGCTTTCATATAACATTCTATAAATAGTTATTGATGAACATAATTAACGTTGTTTATCTTCCTATTCCAGTAGTTGTTCAGAAGGTTGGGAAGAGATTTCTTCTCTGTAGGAGAATCGGTAGTGGAACTTTCGAGCGCATCAATCTTGGAATCGACATGGCTAATGGTGAAAATGTTGCTGTCAAAATTGACCGTTTCGTGAATATAAACAGCACAGTTAGGAAGGAAGGCAATATTTACCGGGCTCTTGAAGGCGAGAAAGGTTTTCCGACCGCCAGATGGAGTGGGAGAGAGGGCGGCTACAACATCTTGGTGATGGAACTTTTAGGTCTCAATTTGCAGAAGTATTTTGAGTTGTGTAATTACTGATTTAGTTTAAAGACTACTTTACTGCTAGCTGATCAGATGATAAGCAGACTTCAATACCTACATCTGAAGGGTTTTCTCCACAGAGACGTGTCGCCCTCAAACTTTGTCGTAGGACTGGGCGATAAAAAACATATCATCTATAATATTGACTTCAGTTTTGCAATGCGTTACATCGACCGAAACTCTGGTAAGCACGTGTCGAACCGATATGTTGGTTTCACTGGTACAGAAAGGTACAGTAGTCTGAGGGCACATGAGGGCTATCAGCAGAGTCGGAGGGACGACATGGAGTCATTAGGTATGTTCTTGTATACTTCCTGAAAGGTAAATTGCCTTGGCAGGGGATGAAATCCAAAATTGAGAGCCGACAGCGCGATAAAAAGTTAGAGGTAAAACGGTCTATAACAGTGGCAGAACTATGTAAAGGACTTCCGGTGGAATTCTCAGAATATCTAAATATTTGTCGATCACTGAAATTTGAAGAGAAACCCGATTACGCTCGTCTTCGAAATCTTTTCAAAAATGCATTCCGAGAGCAGAACTTCACATATAATCACATGTTTGACTTGAACGATGTCAGTGGAATCTGTAAAACTAGTCCCGAAAATGAGGACAATGACAGATGTTTACCGGTTACACTTCCGTCAAGATAAAGTTATATGTTTACCGGTCACGCCCCGTCAAGATAAAGTAGGGTGTTTACCGGTCACGCCCAGACAAGATAAAGTGAATGTTCACCGGTCACGCCTCGTCAAGATAAAGTAGTATGTTTACCGGTCACGCCCCGTCAAGATAAAGTAGGGTGTTTACCCGTCACGCCCAGTCAAGATAAAGTAGGATGTTCACCGGTCACGCCCCGTCAAGATAAAGAACCCGTCACGCCCAGTCAAGATAAAGTAGGATGTTACCGGTCAATCCCCGTCAAGATAAAGTAAGAAGTTACCGGTCACGCCCCGTCAAGATAAAGAAGGGTGTTTACCCGTCACGCCCTGTCAAGATAAAGTAGAATGTTTACCGGTCACGCCCCGTCAGGAAAAAGTAAGGGGTTTACCGGTCACGCCCGTCAAGATAAAGTAGGGTGTTTACCCGTCACGCCCCGTCAAGATAAAGTAGGATGTTACCGGTCAATCCCCGTCAAGATAAAGTAAGATGTTACCGGTCACGCCCCGTCAAGATAAAGTAAGATGTTACCGGTCACGCCCCGTCAAGATAAAGTAGGATGTTTACCGGTAAAGCCCCGTCAAGATAAAGTAGGATGTTTACCGGTCACGCCCCGTCAAGATAAATAGCATTTTTACTGGTCATGTCCCGTCAAGATAAAGTAGGGTGTTTACCCGTCACGCCCCGTCAAGATAAAGCAGGATGTTTAGAATTAACACTCCCCTTCATATATAGTAAGATTTTACCGGTAACATTTTCGGGTTGATAAAGTTCAATGTTTACTGGTAACGTTCCCATCGAGATAAAGTTAGATGTTTACCGGTAACACATTCGTCTAGATAAATTTAGATATTTACCGGTTACTGTTCCGTCCAGGTAAAGCTAGATGTTTACCGGTAATGCCTTCGTCAAGACAAAGTTAGACATTTACTGGTAACATTCCCGTCCAGATAAAGTTAAAGGTTTATCTAATTTTAGCTTGTAACGCCCCCGTTATCATAAAATTAAGTATTTACTGATAACGAATCTGTCCAGATAAAGCTAGATGTTTATTAATATCGATTCCGTTAAGATAAATTTAAATATTTAACGGTAAAGCTCTCGTCAGGATAAAGTTATAGTTTATCGGTAACGCTTCAATCAAGATAAAGTTAAATGTTTACCGGTAAGGCTCTCTCACATCAAGTTATATATTACCCGATAATGTGTTCGTCCAGATAAAAATAGATATTTGCAGATAAAGTTGTCGTCCAAATAAAGCTACATGTTTAAAGGTAAAGCTCCCGTCTAGATAAAGCTTTATGTTTGCAAATAATTATCGGCTTGCGCCTTCTCTACAGTTCCGCGTGAATATTTAAATCTTTAAGTGGATAAATGAACAGACTGTTAGTAATTATCTACCATGTTTGAATGAACGCCTATAGCTGACTTTATTGTAACGTTATCATAATCATAAACACTTGTCATGTGACACTTGCTAAAGTTTGCACTCAATACAAGAAGGTCCTAAAGCCATGACCGACAGACGATACGAGTCGGTTTCTCCGCTGTTTTTAGGGAGCATATTGCTCTCCTGAATGCTTGTATTTAAAGCAATTTAAAGTCGACAGTATTGAGTTTAGTTGTGACGAGATAATACCCAGTCAAAATGTTGACCGCAATAACATTGTACAACATGTCTGTGCTTTAACAAGATCCGTGTTCGGGACGAAGATAAGTAAATGGTGTCATTCAACATTACAACGACTCTCAAATCGCATTCATTAATGATTTCTCAACTGTTATTCAACACACCAAGCCTACTGCACGTGTTATAATCATTGTCTCGTAGAATTAACAATGCATATTTTGAAATATCAAACCTGGCTACTTGCATCATGATATACAAAAACTCCTTATATCAATTATGTACAATCTACATATCGTATTTTTAATGAAATGTTGTACAAATCTTGTCTTTCGAATCTTTTATTCCTACATACGACATATCTTAGTCATATCGTCAATATGTATTATGGAGACCTAAGATATATGGTAAAAGCTTGGATCTCATCAATAACCTTCATTTCATCATTAAGACGTAAACAATGTACATATGTGGCTTGATATATTTCCTTTTATCGATATCAGTAAAGACATGTATTGATACGGTCACTGTGTCGGATTGACAAAGTCACTTTGTCGTTTCGATCGGGTGTCTCTATTTTAAACACAAACGAAGTCCCTGTCTCTCTGTTACAGACAAGCTCACTATCTCTTGTTTACAGACAAGCTCACTGTCTCCTTTGACAGACAAGCTCACTGTCTCTCTGTTACAAACGATCTTACTGTCTCTTGTTTACAGACAAGCTCACTGTCTCTTGTTTACAGACAAGCTCACTGTCTCTTGTTTACAGACAAGCTCACTGTCTCCTTTGACAGACAAGCTCACTGTCTCTCTGTTACAAACGATCTTACTGTCTCTTGTTTACAGTGTTTACAGACAAGCTCACTGTCTCTTGTTTACAGACAAGCTCACTGTCTCCTTTGACAGACAAGCTACCTGTCTCTCTGTTACAAACGATCTTACTGTCTCTTGTTTACAGTGTTTACAGACAAGCTCGCTGTTTCTTATTTACAGACAAGCTCACTGTCTCTTGTTTACAGACGAAGTCCCTGTCTCTCTGTTACAGACGAACTCACTGTCTCTTGTTTACAGGCAAAGTTAGTTTCTCGTGTCAACAGGCGAGTTCTCTCACCGTCTCGTGTTAACAGATCAGGTCGCTGTTAATCACTGTCTTGAGTTAACGTTAACAAACGCAGTCTCTAGAAGAGATTATCACGATAGTAATAATAATATAATAATAAACTTCATTTTCTGAGGATTACATATTTAGCCAACGGCTAATCTTCCATATGGTCCTCGATTATCCGTAATATTTATCCAATACAATATATCATCTACTTTTTTCTTTAATTGTTCTAACTCGATCTTTAAATAACGACTAAATTCTGACTTATGTATATCGTTTTTCACAATTGATAAATGCCATTCCCAAGCTTTCCTGAGCAAAACAGCACTCGGGTAGTAATGAGAGGCGATGAGAGTTTTGAATTTCTTTACATTTGAATATGTGCCATAATTATCCACCAGATCGGTGTTTGTTGCCACAATACCGAGACGACTGGCCACTATACCAAGGTAAACATCCTCCATGCTGATGGGTTGTGTGTAAGGAATGGCCAAACTCATCTCCAACACCGTCCTCATAGACATCACAACAAATCCCCCGAATATGTAATCCGGGTAGGTATCGAACGGGTATTCCTCCCTCGTGACAATCCACTTACTTTCCCAAGCGTCTTTCTTCCCGTATCGGACTGGTTCTGTGTTGTGGTAAAGGTGTCCATGATAGAGCCTCTCACTCTCTGCTTGTGGCATGTCCTTTAGGTGTTGTATGAGGAAGTCGGTAGCCACATACATATCATCATCAACAGACACCACAAATTCGGCCACATTACAATGTGCCACCGCCCAGTTGATGCCACTGGTTGTCTTTAATGTAAGATTTTTGTAAGTGTCCATGTAATCCATCAGAAGGACGTCTTTGTATTTCAAGAACTCTTGTTTTATTTGTTTGATAGTATTCGAATCCCGAGGTATTCCGATGGAAAACACGGTACGAATGTTCGGAAATCTAAGTTCGTCGGCCCATGTTTCTCGTATGGTCTTTCTTTTGACAAAATTTTCTGGTTTGGTTTTAACAATGAACAGCAAGAATACACCACTTCGGCTGCTTTTACATTTGGCAAAGGGATTGATTACTGGTGTGTATTTCCACTTATTGATAGGGTGTGTAGGGATATCTTCATTGTCGACTGAAGGCTGCAGCAAGTTTTTAGCGTTTATTGTTTGAGGGTATTGCGAGGCATTAAATGGAAGCCATTCATTATAACGTTTTTCTGACTTCTTCTTGCCTTCGTTAGCGAGCTGCAACAAACGACTGACAAGTAAATTCACCAATTCTTGTTGCTTTTTTTTGGCGTTAGACTTCACTTTGTAGAGATCCGTGTGCTTAAAGGTTAAAGATTTCAGACTTGCTGTCTTGTTGTGAGTCTTAGTCATGTTGTTATAACCAAAACTCCCATTAGTTAGAATACTTACATTATTATCTCGATCTGTGTTCTCCTTCGCTCCTTCTCTGTCTAAAGACGAACGCTTTCTTGCGTACAAAGGGTATTTCCTGTCGTCTATCAACACCAGACTTTGATGTCTCGTTGTATTCCATGAATGTATTGTTCTTAACACTGACTGCACATCACGCTCCTTTTCATTTAGGGCCTCGACTTCCGATTTGGCCTTGTAAATATCATTTAACAATTTTTCTTGGTCAGTTTTTATGTTCCAGTGCAAAACACCAAACATAGCAATGATGAGAAAGTATAATACTCCGAAATATGAGCGTTTTCTTATAAGTGAGATCGGCACATACCACAGAGGTTTCATAATGGCGTGTGGCCGCGACATACTGGTTAATCCAATGTTCCTGTGTACAGACCAAACGTCTACTATTGTCTGTAGTATTGTAACGAAATGTTTGTTCTTGACGAACTAATTACACACATTTTTCTTACCTAAATCAGTCAATATAATTTAAACCAACAACAATATTAACACAAAGTTAAGTCGGTGAGTCGTGACCTTTTGTAAGTACGGTAAAGGTGAGGACTATCTAAAATTTACTTTTTTCGTTTGTACCGACTTCTATGTAATATAAACATATTTCATTGCCACCATGCGTGTTATTTGATTCTCCTCTGACCAGCTTTAAGCCTGCGATCCGTCTATGTGGGATTTCAGTGGATTTACACCGACGGGGTGATGGGTACACCAGGAGCAAAAGGATTAGGGCTGCGATCCGTCTATGTGGGATTTCAGTGGCTTTACACCGACAGGGTGATGGGTACTCTCGGAGCAAAAGTATTAGGGCTGCGATCCGTCTATATTGGGATTTCAGTGGCTTTACACCGACGGGGTGATGGGTACACCAGGAGCAAAAGGATTAGGGCTGCGATCCGTCTATGTGGGATTTCAGTGGCTTTACACCGACAGGGTGATGGGTACTCTCGGAGCAAAAGTATTAGGGCTGCGATCCGTCTATATTGGGATTTCAGTGACTTTACACCGACGGGGTGATGGGTACACCAGGAACCAAAGGATTAGGGCTGCGATCCGTCTATGTGGGATTTCAGTGGCTTTACACCGACAGGGTGATGGGTACTCCAGGAACAAAAGGATTAGGGCTGTGATCGGTCGATGTGGGATTTCAGTGGCTTTACACTGACAGGGTGATGGATACACCAGGAATAAAAGGATTAGGGCTGCGATCCGTCTATGTGGGATTTCAGTGGATTTACACCGACAGGGTGATGGGTACACTCGGAGCAAAAGTATTAGGGCTGCGATCCGTCTATGTGGGATTTCAGTGGCTTTACACCGACGGGGTGATGGGTACACCAGGAGCAAAAGGATTAGGGCTGCGATCCGTCTATGTGGGATTTCAGTGGCTTTACACCGACAGGGTGATGGGTACTCTCGGAGCAAAAGTATTAGGGCTGCGATCCGTCTATATTGGGATTTCAGTGGCTTTACACCGACGGGGTGATGGGTACACCAGGAACCAAAGGATTAGGGCTGCGATCCGTCTATGTGGGATTTCAGTGGCTTTACACCGATAGGGTGATGGGTACTCCAGGAACAAAAGGATTAGGGCTGTGATCGGTCGATGTGGGATTTCAGTGGCTTTACACCGACAGGGTGATGGATACACCAGGAATAAAAGGATTAGGGCTGTGATCGGTCTATGTGGGATTTCAGTGGCTTTACACCGACAGGGTGATGGATACACCAGGAACAAAAGGATTATGGCTGGGATCGGTCTATGTGGGATTTCAGTGGCTTTACACCGACTGGATGATGGGTACTCCAGGACCAAAAGTATCAGTCTGAGGGACAAAGGAGAGACATCAGACTTGGGACTGAGGGAGGAAGGACCCGTCTGAAAGATTTGTATGGTTTGGATGGAGATGGGGTAGGGGTTTGAGGAGCAGATATATGGACTTGGGCAAAACTATAAAATTTGGCAAGGGAACGGAATTTCCAGCTGACGTAGATATCATGGGCTCAATCCGACAAGTCTTTATTTTACAGTAACTTTGTCCAGTCACTCTAGTTGGCCTGGCTGAACACATTGGATATGTTTTTACCTTACCTCGTGACTTATCAAGTTTCCAAGGTGAAAGGTGAATTACCACTGCACCAACTTACTTCCCATTCGTATTGTTAGAGAGGCAGTCATCCCCGCGAAAACTGCGTTGTCCTTCCATGCCCACTGTGTATATATACAATGGCCGCCAGCAACTCTCATCAACCATCAACTAAAACAACGTCTACCATTTGAAAACTCGGAAAACATACCGGAAATGTGACATAAATGGTGTATTCCTAGTGGTTATAAGGTTTCGAATTTGGAACACGGCCTCTCATTGGTCAACGACAAAATCAATCCGCCCTACAAAGATTCGACTCCGAATGATTTGAAAACATTTCGAAAATAGTTTATTTTCTAACAACAAAAATATTTTGTAACAAGAAAATAACGTAATCACCCCCTCATCATATAGTTCTCTTTTGAGTATTATCAGTGTCACCGGAGAACTTACTCATAATGGTGTTGTTCTGTTTCGGATGTCATTATGGATGCTTGAAAACTAACTCAAAAATGTACTATCGTGTTACCAGGGAGTTCATTCCTAGCTGAATGCTGGTGTCACTCGGGAGTTCATTCCGAGCTGAATGCTGGTGTCATTTGTTAGTGCACTCCTAGCTGAATGCTGGTGTCACTAGGGAGTTAATTCCTAGCTGAATGCTGGTGTCACTCGGGAGTGCACTCCTAGCTTTACACTAGCGTCACCAGAGCTCATTTCTAGCTGTTAGTGTCACCACAGAGATCAATCTTAGATGTATGCTTGTGGCACTAGAAAGCCTACTCCTATATGTACACTCGTTCCAACAGAAAGCTTACCACTGAATTTTCTACAGGTACCACAGAGTTCACTCCAAGATATATACTAGTGTGACCAGCAGAATACTGGTGTGACCAGAGAATTTACTCTACTCCTAGCTGTATACCAGTGTGACCAGAGAACTCGGAGATATTTACTAGTTTCACTAGAGAACTCACTCCTAGGCGTATACTTGACAACATTGAGCTCACCTCATGATTACTAGCTCATTCCTCGTGTATACAACTGTCATCAGAAAGCTCACTCCTAATAGTATACAAGCTTTACTTGGGAACTCACTCCTAGTTTTATACTAGTGTGGTCAGAGAGCTTAATCCTGACATGATTGTCGTCACAATGTTCAATTCTAGATGTATATCGATGTAGTCAGACAGTTTATTCCTTATTGAAGATAAAAAGAAGTCTAACATACTATGTATCTATCAGTAGGTTAGATTTTGCTTTTGAATGCCCGTCATAATCTCCGCTAGAGTTCACAATATATGAACGAACCAATGTCACTTCAGCTTATAAATACAAGTCAGTCCCTCTGTCATGGCCAACAGATCTCCATCGGTGTCAATTAGGCGCTTCATGTGTCAACAGGTTTGTCAGCTTCCCTAGAGTACAATTGCGCTTTCTCACACATTTTGTACAGCGAAACAATAGACCTTACTCCTATCTTTCACTCAGAGTCGATACAAGACTGCCATCTACGTTTCGATCAACGTCAGTGTTAAATTTACTTCTACATGCACTACAGAGTTTATTTTTACTAAAATATCAGTATCCTTGAAAGGCTTTCCTCTAATGATCCAATCTTTTGAGCTCATTCATACACTTCAATCATTAGAGAGCTCATTTCTGCATTTAGGTACTTCTTTATTACGAACACAGCTTAGTCGACTTAATTCTGAAATACGATGAGAGCTTAGTCAGCTTAGTCTGCATAACGGTTTGAGCTTAGTCACATTACTTCCGAATTACGCTTAGAGCTTATGCTGACTTTTAAATTACGATCGAAGCATAGTTAGCTTACTTCTACGTTACGATCAGAGCTTAACTTACTTCTACATTTCGATAAGAACTAAGTCAGATTACGGTCAGAGCTGAGCCAGCTAACTTCTAAATACGATGAGAGCTTAGTCAGTTTTTTTCATTACTATTTGTACGATCAGAGCTTAACTTACCACTTCTACATTACGATCAGAGCTTAACTTACTGACTTCTACATTACGATCAGAGCTTAACTTACCACTTCTACATTACGATCAGAGCTTAACTTACCACTTCTACATTACGATCAGAGCTTAACTTACTGACTTCTACATTACGATCAGAGCTTAACTTTATGACTCCTACCTTACGATCAGAGCTTAACTTACTGATTTCTACATTACGATCAGAGCTTAACTTACCACTTCTACATTACGATCAGAGCTTAACTTACCACTTCTACATTACGATCAGAGCTTAACTTACTGACTTCTACATTACGATCAGAGCTTAACTTACCACTTCTACATTACAATCAGAGCTTAACTTACTATTTCTACATTACGATCAGAGCTTAACTTTATGACTCCTACCTTACGATCAGAGCTTAACTTACTGACTTCTACATTACGATCAGAGCTTAACTTACTACTTCTACATTACGATCAGAGCTTAACTTACCATTTCTACATTACGATCAGAGCTAAACTTTATGACTTCTACCTTACGATCAGAGCTAAACTTTATGACTTCTACATTACGATCAGAGCTTAACTTACCACTTCTACATTACGATCAGAGCTTAACTTACTGATTTCTACATAACGATCAGAGCTTAACTTTCTGACTTCTACATTGCGATCAGAGCTTAACTTACCATTTCTACATTACGATCAGAGCTTAACTTTATGACTCCTACCTTACGATCAGAGCTTAACTTACTGACTTCTACATTACGATCAGAGCTTAACTTACCACTTCTACATTACGATCAGAGCTTAAATTACTGACTTCTACATTACGATCAGAGCTTAACTTACTGACTTCTACATTACGATCAGAGCTTAACTTACCACTTCTACATTACGATCAGAGCTTAACTTACCACTTCTACATTACGATCAGAGCTTAACTTACCACTTCTACATTACGATCAGAGCTTAACTTACCACTTCTACATTACGATCAGAGCTTAACTTACTGATTTCTACATAACGATCAGAGCTTAACTTTCTGACTTCTACATTGCGATCAGAGCTTAACTTACCATTTCTACATTACGATCAGAGCTTAACTTTATGACTCCTACCTTACGATCAGAGCTTAACTTACTGACTTCTACATTACGATCAGAGCTTAACTTACCACTTCTACATTACGATCAGAGCTTAAATTACTGACTTCTACATTACGATCAGAGCTTAACTTACTGACTTCTACATTACGATCAGAGCTTAACTTACCACTTCTACATTACGATCAGAGCTTAACTTACCACTTCTACATTACGATCAGAGCTTAACTTACCACTTCTACATTACGATCAGAGCTTAACTTACCACTTCTACATTATGATAAGATCTTTATAGATCATCTTATCACATTTTAGCTTAGTATTAAGTTACGATCAAATCAGAGTCAGCTTACGTCACTATTTAGATCAGAGCTAAGTTAGCTTTTCCCAAAATGTTTTACAACGTTGAATGTCAGTTCAGAGCCTAATACCACGTTTAGGTCAGTATTAGTTAAGAATTCACTATAGCGCCCGTGTACATCGCTTATTCAGAACGATCAGTATCACTAAACACTTCTCTCTGACAGTAGGATCAGTGTCATTGGGAAGCTTAATCCGCCATTTCTTCTTTCCGTTGTACCATTTAATTTATAGATCATTTTGAGATCCTCCTTACATCTTATTTTTATAGAGCATTGTTTGAAAAATCTACCCAGTCGAGTATTTCCTCCACCTTACGTTTTAATTGTTGCAGTTCTGTTTTTAAGTAAAGGCAAAATACTGACTTTTCTACATCGTTTTTCACCATCGATAAATGACATTCCCAAGCTTTCTTTAACATATGAGAACTTGTGTAGTAATGAGAAGCGATGAGGGTTTTAAATTTCTCTGTATTTGAGTAGGTAATATAATAAT
Source organism: Ylistrum balloti (assembly GCF_031769215.1). Classification (NCBI taxonomy): domain Eukaryota; kingdom Metazoa; phylum Mollusca; class Bivalvia; order Pectinida; family Pectinidae; genus Ylistrum; species Ylistrum balloti. The sequence goes on along the minus strand of NW_026783118.1, from coordinate 24,853 downwards.
CCACCAGATCGGTGTTTGTTGCCACAATACCGAGACGACTGGCCACTATACCAAGGTAAACATCCTCCATGCTGATGGGTTGTGTGTAAGGAATGGCCAAACTCATCTCCAACACCGTCCTCATAGACATCACAACAAATCCCCCGAATATGTAATCCGGGTAGGTATCGAACGGGTATTCCTCCCTCGTGACAATCCACTTACTTTCCCAAGCGTCTTTCTTCCCGTATCGGACTGGTTCTGTGTTGTGGTAAAGGTGTCCATGATAGAGCCTCTCACTCTCTGCTTGTGGCATGTCCTTTAGGTGTTGTATGAGGAAGTCGGTAGCCACATACATATCATCATCAACAGACACCACAAATTCGGCCACATTACAATGTGCCACCGCCCAGTTGATGCCACTGGTTGTCTTTAATGTAAGATTTTTGTAAGTGTCCATGTAATCCATCAGAAGGACGTCTTTGTATTTCAAGGACTCTTGTTTTATTTGTTTAATAATATTAGAATCCCGAGGTATTCCGATGGAAAACACGGTACGAATGTTCGGAAATCTATGTTCGTCGGCCCATGTTTTACGTATGGTCTTTCTCTTCGCAAAATTGTCGGGCCTCGTCTTCACCATGTACAACACAAACACGCCGTTTTTGCTATTTTCACATTTACTAGATGGGTTAATTATTGGTGTGTACTTCCATTTATTAATCGAGTTCTTAGGCAGTTCACCATTTTCAATAAATGTTTTCACTATCTCTTCAAAGTTTAATTTTTGAGGATAATGTAATGGATGGAAAGGGAGCTGTTTATCCGCTGGCACTTTTTCACCTGACGCCACTCTGATTTCTTCGTTTATGTCAACGCCTTCCTTTTCGAGTTTTAACAACAGTTTAAACAGCTGTTCCATCAATTGTTCATTGTCGTTTTCATCAGCATTATATTTCCCGTGTTTTGTTTTGTTCACTACATCAACTTTGGCACTGTGGTTAGACTTCTGTTCGTCCTTTACATAATTATCGCTTTGATTGTTTTTCTTGCTATCAACCTCCTTTATCTGATAAGTCCTGTTCCCTTCACTTTTATCAATGTTTGAGGGTTTTCCACTCAACAATTTAAAATGTGCATCTACAATCGAGCGTTGGTTTCTTTCCGAATGCTTATTTCCGGTAGTCTGTCTTTTGTTTTTACTATCTACTAGAACTAAACTTTGAAGTCTCCGAAGGTCATCTCGGAACCCCTCTCGGCCTTCTGTCAGTCTGTCATCGTTTGCATGTTCTCGGTCTTTTAGCTCCTTGTTGGTTATAATTTTTACCTTTTCGTGGTTAGTTTTCAAATTACTCTGTAACAACCCCATCATCACCACAGTGAGAACACATAACACAACGAAAATAGTCCGGCTTTTTAAACGCCATCTCCTGACGAAAACAGGTGCACAACGCTTCAGCTCCATGATAGAATTTAAGCCAGGTATTCACCACACTCGTCTCTTACACGCAAACATTTCGGGTAGGGTTATTAATAGCAGGATGGTCACGTCTAACCATACAAATACAACTGTTTTTATATCGTCACAATAGTCGAGAAGGATTAGTCTTGTGATGATTAAAAGGCCGCCTCAACATGACCCTTCCACTTACAAGCTGAATCGATGGGCATGAATAAGCATATATCAAGCCGCCAGACTATTTATTTACGTTTAACTTTAAGTTTGCTGTCAGTGTAGTACACCACCATAGCCAACGCTTAGGGTACTTGTGTGATTGTTAAATATTTTCAGCTTTATCATCACGGACGATATATGTCCTTTTGAATAACTTGACATCCGTGTTACTTGCAACCACCAATACCCACTTTGTACTTTGTGCATTTCCAATACCAGTTTACCGTAATCACCAGCATCAGTGAGGGTTAAATGATATCAAAATGTACATATCTAATATTATTGATGGTGTGAAAACAAATTGGTTTTAGACAAGTTCTTCGGGATAATTTACCAGAGAGTTTGTGTGCAGCATGTATTTCTGTCCTCATAATTCTGCTTTTCGTTTCTCTTTGTAACACAGCTAACCTCAATACAACTTCAGATTGACGTTTCAGGAAACCTGCAATGTCAACTGATTTACAATATGTTACATTTTAACTGACAAAGGGGCCAATTGACGGATAATGCGTTCAACACAAAGCACAAAGACGATCTACACGTATAAACGTTCCGTGGACACTGAGACCTGTTGACAGACAGTGTTTAATTGACAGTGAATGTGTTGTGTAGTCAGACCTCTTGGCACTCTTGGCTTTCTACATCAGAACTATTGACAGAAAATGAGTTCAACAAAGAGCTATTTTTCCATACCAGATGTTTAACAGAAAAGTATATTGACAGACAATGTGTTAAACAGAGAAGTATATTGACAGACAAGGTGTTTAACAGAAAAGTATATTGACAGACACGGTATCAAACAGAGAGGTATGTTGACAGACACGGTATCTAACAGAGAGGTATGTTGACAGACAAGGTGTTTACAGAGAAGTATATTGACAGACACGGTATCAAACAGAGAGGTATGTTGACAGACACGGTATCTAACAGAGAGGTATGTTGACAGACAAGGTGTTTACAGAGAAGTATATTGACAGACACGGTATCAAACAGAGAGGTATGTTGACAGACACGGTATCTAACAGAGAGGTATGTTGACAGACAAGGTGTTTACAGAGAAGTATGTTGACAGACAAAGTGTTTTACAGAGAGGTATATTGACAGACACGGTATTAAACAGAGAAATATATTGACAGATAAGGCGTTTAACAAAGAAGTATGTTGACAAACCATGTGTTTTACAGAGAAATATATTGACAGATAAGGTGTTTAACAAAGAAGCATATTGGCATGCATGGTGTTAAACAGATTACCATATTGATACGTCCAAGTAGAAGCCGAAACAATATGTTGAGAGAGTGATTTGGCAGAATATGTTGTGTCCAGCACGGGAGTTTATTTACAGACAAGATGTGTAAAGAAAATGATTATCAATAGTCAATATATTCTATTGTGGAAATTTTTGTCAGTCCGTTTGTCCTTCTATTGCCAGTCTATGTGTTCTGCTATTGACAGTCTAGGCGTTCTGAAATTGTCAGTCATGGTGTCCTGCAATGGGCAACTATGTGGGCTACTTTTGTCATATCAGGCGTTCTAAATTTGTAAGTAATAGTGTTCTATTGCCAGACAAAATGCGACTGTTCTTCTTTGGTCAGTCTAAGTGATCTGCTATTGGGAGTCTGAGTGTTCTGTTATTACAACTGGTGTTCTGCTATTAATAGTCGATGTGTCAGCCCAGGTGTTTTGTTATTGACACACTCCATACAACTGTTCTGCTTTTGCCAATCTAGGTGTTCTGCCATTGTCAGTAATGTTGTTCTACTATTGAAAGTTCTTGTTTTCTGTTATTGTCGATCTTGGTGTTCTACTATTGTCAGTAAAGGTGTTCTACTATTGACAGTTTTTTTTCTACTACTGGCAATTCCTGTTTTCTGTTATTGCCAATCTAGGTATTCTGCTGTTGTCAGTGTTCCACGATATGAATGACTGTCATATATGATGCTCTATCCTCAGGGTTATTGGCATTATATATTTTTTGTTCCTTTTTTTCATTTACACAATGACCTGACAGCAAATGTATTATACAGAGAGGGTTAATGTCAGACGATATTCTACAGGGAGACCATTAAATAAGGAAGGTGTGATATACAGGGAAACCTCTTGACAGATGACATTAATACGCTCTATAGGGAGGCCATTTTGACCTTTCTACCTAGCATTACTCACGTGTTACATTTTCTGTAATACTACACCAATTATTTACGTATCCCCGGATAATCACAACTGTAAGCCTACCTTTAAGTAAAGACTCTCCGTTCTTGGTGTCATTGTCGTCATTGTCTGTATTCATAATACACGAGACCGTGGTCAGCGTGGCGTTAATCAACTATGTCAACACCACTTCTCTGACCATACGTCAGGCTTGTGACGTAATTGTCCTTTAGCGGACACATTGTTACAGTATATTTGTTAACGAATTTGTCTGGGTGTCTATTCTCACTGGACTTTCCATTGCACATGTACCGGTTTTAACCAATTTGTGAAGAAAACAAACTAGCATTTTATCAAACGATGATTGGGAAGCACATGGAGAACACAGCGTATTGCTTGAACCGCGCATACTTCGTAATATATTCATATCCCATATAGCTTATCCTGTTTAATTCACGGAATTTACTAATCATATCAAAATGTACTAATCTATAGGGATAAATGTGTGTTATCATCCTTTACACTAACCTGACGTACGAAAGGGAGAGAAGTTTGTTATCATCCTTTACACTAACCTGACGTACGACAGGGAGGGAGGTTTGTTATCATCCTTTACACTAACCTGACGTACGACAGGGAGAGAAGTTTGGTATCATCCTTTACACTAACCTGACGTACGACAGAGAGAGAAGTTTGTTATCATCCTTTACACTAACCTGACGTACGACAGGGAGAGAAGTTTGTTATCATCCTATACACTAACCTGACGTACGACAGGGAGGGAGGTTTGTTATCATCCTTTACACTAACCTGACGTACGACAGGGAGAGAAGTTTGGTGTCATCCTTTACACTAACCTGACGTACGACAGGGAGGGAGGTTTGTTATCATCATTTACACTAACCTGACGTACGAAAGGGAGAGAAGTTTGTTATCATCCTATACACTAACCTGACGTACGACAGGGAGAGAAGTTTGTTATCATCCTTTACACTAACCTGACGTACGACAGGGAGGGGGTTTGTTATCATCCTTTACACTAACCTGACGTACGACAGGGAGAGAAGTTTAGTATCATCCTATACACTAACCTGACGTACGACAGGGAGAGAAGTTTGTTATCATCCTTTACACTAACCTGACGTACGACAGGGAGAGAAGTTTGGTATCATCCTTTACACTAACCTGACGTACGACAGGGAGGGAGGTTTGCTATCATCCTTTACACTAACCTGACGTACGAAAGGGAGAGAAGTTTGTTATCATCCTATACACTAACCTGACGTACGACAGGGAGAGAAGTTTGTTATCATCCTTTACACTAACCTGACGTACGACAGGGAGGGGGTTTGTTATCATCCTTTACACTAACCTGACGTACGACAGGGAGAGAAGTTTGGTATCATCCTATACACTAACCTGACGTACGACAGGGAGAGAAGTTTGGTATCATCCTTTACACTAACCTGACGTACGACAGGGAGAGAAGTTTGTTATCATCCTTTACACTAACCTGACGTACGACAGGGAGAGAAGTTTGTTATCATACTTTACACTAACCTGACGTACGACAGGGAGAGAAGTTTGGTATCATCCTTTACACTAACCTGACGTACGACAGGGAGAGAAGTTTGGTATCATCCTATACACTAACCTGACGTTAGTTTGTTCTCATGATTTTCTGTCCACTTTCTTACGAATACAATCCAAATAATACAATGATATATGAACATTTTCAATTCCTTAATTAAATTCACATTCAGAAAAACGAATGTTGCATGTCATGTTTAAAGTTTGTGTATATCACACTGTCTAAAACTAGTCTCGGAAATCACGGATCCTCCTTTCAATAACGAATGACTGAATAATCCAATATCAATGATAAAATGCCAACAGAAATAATGCTACAGTATTATAGTCACAGTGGGGATACTTACCTATCTCTAGGCATGACCTGTCTTCTCCTGGTTTATAAAATGTCATTCAGTAACTTCAATATACACTTGGTTTTAGTTATCAGTTTTATATATAGCATCGGTCTGGGGTTACATAAAATTATTTCTGGCTTGGATAGAAATTCAATGCTTTGGCTATAATCAGAAAATCGCCAAGTTAGGCGTCGATAAATGAAAAAGAATCTTGTGTTTTGATAAATGATTACATAACACTCTACCTGAACACCCTACCTGCAGGGGTATATTTTTATAACACCCTACCTACAGGGGTATATTTTTATAACACCCTGCCTACAGGGGTAGATTTTTATAACACCCTACCTACAGGGGTAGATTTATATAACACCCTACCTACAGAGGCAGATTTTTATAACACCCTACCTACAGGGGTAGATTTTTATAACACCCTGCCTACAGGGGTAGATTTTTATAACACCCTACCTACAGGGGTAGATTTTTATAACACTCTACCTACAGGGGTAAAGTTTTATAACACTCTACCTACAGGGGTAAAGTTTTATAACACCCTGCCTACAGTGGTTAATTTTTATAACACCCTGCCTACAGTGGTTAATTTTTATAACAGGGGTAGTGGATCTCGGGTAGAAAGCTGTGAAGAGATGTTTTAAAATGTCCCTACCTTTTTTCACAAAACCTTATGAACTAATAACCATATGCATGAGTGTTTTTTCTCATTACAAGGTTTGTCAGCTATGACAGTTTGATAACTTTTTTAAAAAAGTTATGTATAGGTGTGTGTTAAAGGAACAGTAAATCCCATGGTCATGTCAACTTCATATACAGCACAAGGAACGTAACGCCGGGTGGGTTTTTTCAATTCCAAATCAGAACAGAACGAGACAGATTACTGGATATTCCATTCTAAAATGTTAAACGTCTGTTCAATGGCTTAAAATTGGATAAATGGACTGTGGTTATCGCAATGATGATATATGGTTGCTGATATTTTATCCTAAAAAGTCAGGAAAGTATCCACGAATACTAGAAGGATTCTTAGTTACTATCAATATAACAAGGGAGATCTTACCTGACTTCAGATTCCTTCAGACTTGTGTAGCAGAATCTGCGCTTGATTGGTCACACATGTATACAGCAGAGCGTAACCAATGTAACCAATATTGGCCATTTGTCTACATGAAAGAAGATTAAACAGAATACACAAGTGAATAACATCTTTCCACACAAAGGGCCTGTTTCCAGTAATGTTAATTCTCCATAGGAGCCTGCCCCCGTATAATTTCTTATCTAGCTCAAGTACTGTTTTATTTCTTTTCTGAAAAATAATTTTACACCTTTCCGACACCCAGATTTCATAATTTCAGTGAAAATGTATTTTTATAAAGTTGTCAATTTCAGCATCAAAGACATAAGTTCGTAAATAAAAGAAGGTTATCTCGAAATTGTAATTCGCAACATAGTATAAATTTCTTTTGATAAATATTTCCAAAACATCGTGTTTATTCATAAAACATAAAAAAAATATATTCTCGGATGAAAATGCACTTGCAGAGACACAATTCTGAAGAAAAATGCCATAAATTTGCAATTTTCTCCCGTTATATAGTTTTGGATGCAAATTTCCATCAGAAAATCGGATAGAGCTTTACTTGTTTCATATGTGTACCAAAAATCAGCAAATTCCATGTGGTGGAACGTTCTCATATCGCCGCCTGAATGTGGTTGTAAATTGAAAGAAAAAGGGAAATGAGTAACAACCCTGTCTGAAACCCTATTATATAGATTATTATATACAAACTTTTATATTGAATATCAGAGCGGATATTTTCATGACAGTTTTATGATGTGTAACGACTAAAGAAATAGTATCGATATAAAGATTTACACTGAGGACACCCTGATACATGAATACTGTTCTATCTCAAGCTGTCCTCTTCTGAATTTTCTGATCGTGTGGCCTTGTACATTTATCCGTATCTTCTTGTCTTTGTCTATACGTTTACGAAATCATTCTCTCGATGCTAGCTATTCTTGTCTCAATTTCCTTGTTTTATTGTCCATCTCCAAAGCGTTATGGCTCTGTCAGGGTTGGGACCCTGACTTGTCTCGCTTTCTTTGTGCCTGCCGACCACGCCACATCGAATAGATAGATTATCCATATGAAATACTTTATTTTGTTCTAAGTAATCAATCAATTCTGCGCTTCTTGGAGGTATTGAATGTGATTTATTATATTGTCTTGTTATTTTGTGTAATTAGTTGTTCGTTATTTATCACACAGTTTCGCATAATTGTACCAAACTACTAAGTATTAGCTGTTTACAGCAATCATCGGTGGCTTGCTATTTTGTTACTTTATCGACGCTTCATAAACCAATCGTTAGTGTTTCAAGATGGAGGGTAAATGTGTTGGAGAAGAGTGTCAAGTATACTTCAAGAAACGTAGTGGCAATAAGAACAGAAGTGCACGCAATGTAAATAGTCCACAATATAAATGGCTCCTAGATACGCTGGTGCAACAAGGATTGATGTCAGCAAAGGAACAAGCATTTATTTGCCAGAAGTGCTACATGAAGTATCTTCGGAACAAAAATCAGTCTGAACCTGAACCCGAGCAGAACCAGGAAATAGAGGAAGAAGACGACTCCCCGTCCAATATCCTGCCGTTGCTGACCCTTCATGATCTTTTGAATGGATCATCTTCACACAAAAAATGCTGTCTCTGTCTTGTTACCTTTCCAAAAAATGGAACAAAATCATCAGTCTTACCAAAACGTGCAAGACATCACCTGATCTATTCACACAAACTGTGGTGTCCCACCTCATCCCGCGTCTGCTCCATTCACCTCATTGGTAACGACTTAGATCCGTCTACAGAGGTTGTCCTTGATGGTAGAGGTTCCTTGGAATCTCGGTTACCATCAAAATCGTCCGAAATCATTAATGACCTCCTAGAGGTGTCGCACGTCCTTTCACAGAACCAGTCTGCGTTTACAATAAGCTTTTCTTCTCTTGATGACTCGGCATGCATGGCCTGGACAGGTTGGTCCAAAGATCAGTTCCTCGAAATCCACTCGCACTGTTCCCCATATCTTTCATCTGGTATATATACCAAGACTACACACGATGCTCTATTACTGTTCTGGGTAAAACTGAAAACCGACATTTCCTGGAGTCAGTGTTCTTCTCTTTTTGGAATTTCCAAGTCAAGTGTGTCCAAAATTTTCCACTCCATAGTACAGGCATTAGACACATCGATAGTCCCACAATTTCTAGGTCCGGATCACTTGACAAGAGAACAATTGCTCGGGCACAATACTGTCTTTTCAGAAGCATTTTTTGGAGATAAAGCCACTGCCATATTAGATGGCACCTATATTTATATCCAGAAAAGCTCCGACCACAAGCTCCAGAGAATGTCCTACTGTGGCCAGAAGAAGAGAAACTATGCCAAATTCATGAGCATCGCCTTACCAGATGGCTACATCCTGGACACCGTAGGACCATTCACTGGCAGCGAAAATGATGCTACAATTACAAAAAAAGTCATGGACAAGCTAGTTACTTGGCTACAACCAGACGACAACGTTGTCGTTGACCGAGGTTTTAGAGATGTCCTACCAGTTCTCGAAGCCTCTGGCCTCAATGCTAGCATGCCGTCATACCTGAAACCCGGTCAAAGTCAACATTCTGACGTCCAAGCAAATCTTGACAGAACTATCACCAAATCGAGGTGGATTGTGGAATCCTATCATGGTTGTCTGAAACACTGGACGTTCTTCCGAACGCAATTGGTGTCTAACAGCTTTATCAATGTCATTGGGGCTTGGCTTCGAACCGTCACAGCCTGTCTGAATGGTATTAGAGGACCGATCTACCAGAGATCTCCAGAGAGAGATGCCAAAGATAGGCTAATGGCTGAACGTATGAAGGACCGTTTGACAACACCGAATGGTTTAGCTCAGAAAGTCGAGATAGATCCGGATCTATCTAGACGGGCAAGGTCCGAGTTTGTCAAGATGGATGCATCTTCCGTACTGTTTCCCCGTCTCGATCTTGATTACTTGAGAACCATTACGTGTGGAACGTATCAGATATCTATGGCTCCTGGTTACATCGCCGAACATTTAAGTGATGACGGAGACTATGAGGTGTGGCTTTACCAGCACTCCCTAGACCTTCTCCGATGTCAAATACATTCTCGACACAAAAGCCAAACGAAATATAACGTTTGGATACGGTTCACCGTTTCACTCGATGTTGAGGCCCCAATAAAGGACAACTACTGCCAGTGCCCAGTTGGAGAGAGAACGATGGGAATGTGTGCGCACATCTCCAGTATTTTGTACTACCTTGGGTATTACAGGACGCTGGAAAACCCTCGACCATTACAACCACAGGTAAAGAAATTCTTGAAATAGTTTTCCATGCGGCAACGGAGTGCATATGTCGAAAGTATGTTTGGGGCTCGATATGAAAGATCCCCGTTACCATGTGACTAACCAAACTTATAAAAATAGGTATTATACAATCGTCCGTAGCTATGAACACTCCCGTAAATGCGAAAACCAACCAAAATCATAAGGAACACGTTTTGTTTGTTGTTCTGTCTATTTGTCAGCCAATGTCTTCAACCACGGGGACTTGTGAAGTAGCCATCTTGGATTTTTTTTATGAAAAAGTGTTTCTCTCACTTTTTTTCATATCTGTGTACATATTCTCAACATACCGAGCAAATACTCTCGTTTTTTTGTTAATTATCTAAAGAAAGTCGAAAATCGGCAATTCAACCATAGGCTAATTCAACCCAACATTTGAAAATGTTCCACCACTTACATTTTGATGATTTTTCCTCTCATCAATAGCATATTACGTACTATTTAATAGGATAAAAATTGGTTTGCATCCAACGCCCATAAAAGGGTGTATTCTCTAAAAAACAGTTTTTGTGTCTAAAATGTTATCATCGAAAATGGCATTTTTGAGATTGTTTCTTCCATAAAACAGCCAAATGGCGCGATGGAAACATAATTTTTTGTCACAATCATGCCATGAATGTATTCTTTACGGTGACTATCATTTGATTAGATTTTCATTAATATTTTACATAACATGCACATTTATCAACACTTAGACAGCTTCTGAAAGGTACAACTGTGAGGAGCCATAAAAAACAAACCAAGTGACCTAAATCTTTATACTTTATAGATTTGTGACCACAACGGCATGGGCAATGCACCACCAACAGGAAATTTGAATCAGAGAAAGGGCCGTTTTGGAAACCGGCCCTTTAGAATTAAATACAGTGAAGCCAACAGGTTAATCATACTGCATCATACAACAGTTGTGTCCTTCTAGGACCCGTCATTGATTCTAAGGGCCTAAATTATGAAACCTAGGAGACGACTGCCGAAAAGGATAAAAAAAAATGTCAAAATCTTAGTAGGTGGGGGTGGCGGGGGGTGGTGGGTAACAGAGAAATGCATTAGGTTCATGTATATCAAAATAAGCTTAAATCAACTCAAAGCTACTTCCTGAATTAAAATCATTGATTTTCAGTGATATATTACTTACAGGCAAATACAGGCCGGATTAACGTGTTCATGGTCTTAAACACTTTCTAATGTTACGGTGCCAGCGTGTAAGGTAAAAGAATCTGTCGTTCAAAATGCATTATCATAGCTTTACTCGAATGACCGTCCTTTCGTTCTGTATTCTTTTCCCTAGCGGAGAAAATAGCGGATGTATTTGTGAACAATCTTGACCAGGGACATGATCACAAAGTATCTTTTATGTAATACAGTGTTACTAATAACTTCTGGATAATGTAGATGCGGAGATAAAAGCGGAAATGTTAGTGTCCATTTTTATCATTTATATTTTAGTCTGATGTAGGTCATGGCAAAACACTTCATTATCATTATCGTAGCATTGTTCAAACTGAGTTTGCATTAGTTATCATGTGACCCCTATCGGTAATTTGACCTTAGATGCGACTCGAAAGATGAAATTTTTAAACCATTTTGAGTTATAAATACGAGTTATCTCCCATTGGTTTTACAAATTATCTGATGTCAAAATTTATTTTCTGTCAATCTAGGTACAACAAGGAGTATCACATTGAAACGGTATTTGGAGAAAACTACTTTACTTTTCAACATCAGCTTGCAGAAAAGGCAACCAATTATATCGTCCTCAGAAAGGAAACATCCTTTTTTCAATGCTCACAAATGAAGGGATGATTGAAAACTTCAAATTTTGAACTAAACATATATCATAAATGTATTTCAAGTCGACTTGACCACGGGTACGTAATGTGATCATTGAGAAAATGAATTTAAATCTCGATACACTGGATGATGAATGAATGTCTACATGTAAACGACATGACTGGTAGAAAGTCTGTAGTTAATGTCTACATGTAAACGACATGACTGGTAGAAAGTCTGTAGTTAATGTCTACATGTAAACGACATGACTGGTAGAAAGTCTGTAGTTAATGTCTACATGTAAACGACATGGCTGGTAGAAAGTCTGTAGTTAATGTCTACATGTAAACGACATGGCTGGTAGAAAGTCTGTAGTTAATGTCTACATGTAAACGACATGACTGGTAGAAAGTCTTTAGTTAATGTCTACATGTAAACGACATGGCTGGTAGAAAGTCTGTAGTTAATGTCTACATGTAAACGACATGACTGGTAGAAAGTCTGTAGTTAATGTCTACATGTAAACGACATGGCTGGTAGAAAGTCTTTAGTTAATGTCTACATGTAAACGACATGGCTGGTAGAAAGTCTGTAGTTAATGTCTACATGTAAACGACATGGCTGGTAGAAAGTCTGTAGTTAATGTCTACATGTAAACGACATGCCTGGTAGAAAGTCTGTAGTTAATGTCTACATGTAAACGACATGGCTGGTAAAAAGTCTTTAGTTTATGTCTACATGTAAACGACATGGCTGGTAGAAAGTCTGTAGTTAATGTCTACATGTAAACGACATGACTGGTAGAAAGTCTGTAGTTAATGTCTACATGTAAACGACATGGCTGGTAGAAAGTTTGTAGTTAATGTCTATGGTAGAAAGTCTGTAGTTAAATTAGCATCTGACACCTGTAATTAACAGTGATATGACATTAGATATTCTTAAATGTCATGTGTATGACATCGTATGCTTACTGTAACCCATCTTCAAGTGTGATATTAGAAACCCTATGACATTACAATATTGTTTGAAAAATAGTATTTTTTACAGCTGTAACTATGGAAATCTTATTTTATGACAATATTAACATGATTGTATGCCTAATCTATGAGAAATACACACACATTATTGAGTAAAAATCATCAAAACAGAGAATTTATCCAAAATTCAAAAACTCATACTTTCCTTCTTAGTTACCATGGATACCACACCTTAAACTATTGGAATTGCCCTGAAATCCAGTCTAAATACATTCTAAAGTTGTTACTGACTAAAATTTATACCTGTAACCTACTGTAGAACAATTTACCAACTGATACCAAGCCATTTGAAAACAGCTGAAATTCTCACCCACAAGAGTACCCAAATTACCTCCCTTTATGCACCCCTGATGAAATTAAAATAAAATCATTATGAACAAGTTTCAGTGTGTTTTTTATGTATTTATAGCAATTATGGAAAGGATTAAACTTAATCAAACATAGTAAAGCACATTTTAAATAGATTAATTTTTTCAATGTGCTATAAACATCACAATTAGAGGGATTTTAATGAAATTAAAAAAACTGAGTGTCTAGAAAATGATCAGACGAACAAATCGATATATCGCTTTACTGTGTATCTCGAATAGCTATCAAGTAATATAGATTTTCCCGCATGGTGTGTTTTGACCAATTCTGCTCTCAAATTAGGAAGAAAGGGAGGTAATTTGAAAAATTAAAACCTCAATAAGTCTTAAATTTACTTGAATAAAGTTTCAATTAAAACTGAATCGAGTAGTTTGTGCTTCTGTGAATTTAGATAACTGAAAAGCAGATTGATACTACATATATGAAGTCTGATGTTATGATGTCATGGTAACGGCTGATGTCATCAGTACTATGACGTCATCAATTGCTAATGATGGCTTCACCAATGCACTGTAATGCATAGTGAAGGCTAGAAATCCCACAAAAACTTCAAATTAGCATCTGACACCTTTCTCGAAAGTAATTAACAGTGATATGACATTAGATATTCTTAAATGTCATGTGTATGACATCGCAAACACCTATGCTTACTGCCCCCCACCCATCTTCAAGTGTGATATTAGAAACCCTATGACATTACAATATTGTTTGAAAAATAGTATTTTTTACAGCTGTAACTATGGAAATCTTATTTTATGACAATATTAACATGATTGTATGCCTAATCTATGAGAAATACACACACTATTGAGTAAAAATCATCAAAACAGAGAATTTATCCAAAATTCAAAAACTCATACTTTCCTTCTTAGTTACCATGGATACCACACCTTAAACTATTGGAATTGCCCTGAAATCCAGTCTAAATACATTCTTAAGTTGTTACTGACTTATTTTATACCTGCTACCTACTGTAGAACAGTTTTCCAACTGATACCAAGCCTTTTAAAAACAGCTGAAATTCTCATCCACAAGAGTACCCAAATTACCTCCCTTTATGCACCCCTGATGAAATTAAAATAAAATCATTATGAACAAGTTTCAGTGTGTTTTTTATGTATTTATAGCAATTATGGAAAGGATTAAACTTAATCAAACATAGTAAAGCACATTTTAAATAGATTAATTTTTTCAATGTGCTATAAACATCACAATTAGAGGGATTTTAATGAAATTAAAAAAACTGAGTGTCTAGAAAATGATCAGACGAACAAATCGATATATCGCTTTACTGTGTATCTCGAATAGCTATCAAGTAATATAGATTTTCCCGCATGGTGTGTTTTGACCAATTCTGCTCTCAAATTAGGAAGAAAGGGAGGTAATTTGAAAAATTAAAACCTCAATAAGTCTTAAATTTACTTGAATAAAGTTTCAATTAAAACTGAATCGAGTAGTTTGTGCTTCTGTGAATTTAGATAACTGAAAAGCAGATTGATACTACATATATGAAGTCTGATGTTATGATGTCATGGTAACGGCTGATGTCATCAGTACTATGACGTCATCAATTGCTAATGATGGCTTCACCAATGCACTGTAATGCATAGTGAAGGCTAGAAATCCCACAAAAACTTCAAATTAGCATCTGACACCTTTCTCGAAAGTAATTAACAGTGATATGACATTAGATATTCTTAAATGTCATGTGTATGACATCGCAAACACCTATGCTTACTGCCCCCCACCCATCTTCAAGTGTGATATTAGAAACCCTATGACATTACAATATTGTTTGAAAAATAGTATTTTTTACAGCTGTAACTATGGAAATCTTATTTTATGACAATATTAACATGATTGTATGCCTAATCTATGAGAAATACACACACATTATTGAGTAAAAATCATCAAAACAGAGAATTTATCCAAAATTCAAAAACTAATACTTTCCTTCTTAGTTACCATGGATACCACACCTTAAACTATTGGAATTGCCCTGAAATCCAGTCTAAATACATTCTAAAGTTGTTACTGACTAAAATTTATACCTGTAACCTACTGTAGAACAATTTTCCAACTGATACCAAGCCATTTGAAAACAGCTGAAATTCTCACCCACAAGAGTACCCAAATTACCTCCCTTTATGCACCCCTGATGAAATTAAAATAAAATCATTATGAACAAGTTTCAGTGTGTTTTTTATGTATTTATAGCAATTATGGAAAGGATTAAACTTAATCAAACATAGTAAAGCACATTTTAAATAGATTAATTTTTTCAATGTGCTATAAACATCACAATTAGAGGGATTTTAATGAAATTAAAAAAACTGAGTGTCTAGAAAATGATCAGACGAACAAATCGATATATCGCTTTACTGTGTATCTCGAATAGCTATCAAGTAATATAGATTTTCCCGCATGGTGTGTTTTGACCAATTCTGCTCTCAAATTAGGAAGAAAGGGAGGTAATTTGAAAAATTAAAACCTCAATAAGTCTTAAATTTACTTGAATAAAGTTTCAATTAAAACTGAATCGAGTAGTTTGTGCTTCTGTGAATTTAGATAACTGAAAAGCAGATTGATACTACATATATGAAGTCTGATGTTATGATGTCATGGTAACGGCTGATGTCATCAGTACTATGACGTCATCAATTGCTAATGATGGCTTCACCAATGCACTGTAATGCATAGTGAAGGCTAGAAATCCCACAAAAACTTCAAATTAGCATCTGACACCTTTCTCGAAAGTAATTAACAGTGATATGACATTAGATATTCTTAAATGTCATGTGTATGACATCGCAAACACCTATGCTTACTGCCCCCCACCCATCTTCAAGTGTGATATTAGAAACCCTATGACATTACAATATTGTTTGAAAAATAGTATTTTTTACAGCTGTAACTATGGAAATCTTATTTTATGACAATATTAACATGATTGTATGCCTAATCTATGAGAAATACACACACATTATTGAGTAAAAATCATCAAAACAGAGAATTTATCCAAAATTCAAAAACTAATACTTTCCTTCTTAGTTACCATGGATACCACACCTTAAACTATTGGAATTGCCCTGAAATCCAGTCTAAATACATTCTAAAGTTGTTACTGACTAAAATTTATACCTGTAACCTACTGTAGAACAATTTACCAACTGATACCAAGCCATTTGAAAACAGCTGAAATTCTCACCCACAAGAGTACCCAAATTACCTCCCTTTATGCACCCCTGATGAAATTAAAATAAAATCATTATGAACAAGTTTCAGTGTGTTTTTTATGTATTTATAGCAATTATGGAAAGGATTAAACTTAATCAAACATAGTAAAGCACATTTTAAATAGATTAATTTTTTCAATGTGCTATAAACATCACAATTAGAGGGATTTTAATGAAATTAAAAAAACTGAGTGTCTAGAAAATGATCAGACGAACAAATCGATATATCGCTTTACTGTGTATCTCGAATAGCTATCAAGTAATATAGATTTTCCCGCATGGTGTGTTTTGACCAATTCTGCTCTCAAATTAGGAAGAAAGGGAGGTAATTTGAAAAATTAAAACCTCAATAAGTCTTAAATTTACTTGAATAAAGTTTCAATTAAAACTGAATCGAGTAGTTTGTGCTTCTGTGAATTTAGATAACTGAAAAGCAGATTGATACTACATATATGAAGTCTGATGTTATGATGTCATGGTAACGGCTGATGTCATCAGTACTATGACGTCATCAATTGCTAATGATGGCTTCACCAATGCACTGTAATGCATAGTGAAGGCTAGAAATCCCACAAAAACTTCAAATTAGCATCTGACACCTTTCTCGAAAGTAATTAACAGTGATATGACATTAGATATTCTTAAATGTCATGTGTATGACATCGCAAACACCTATGCTTACTGCCCCCCACCCATCTTCAAGTGTGATATTAGAAACCCTATGACATTACAATATTGTTTGAAAAATAGTATTTTTTACAGCTGTAACTATGGAAATCTTATTTTATGACAATATTAACATGATTGTATGCCTAATCTATGAGAAATACACACACATTATTGAGTAAAAATCATCAAAACAGAGAATTTATCCAAAATTCAAAAACTAATACTTTCCTTCTTAGTTACCATGGATACCACACCTTAAACTATTGGAATTGCCCTGAAATCCAGTCTAAATACATTCTAAAGTTGTTACTGACTAAAATTTATACCTGTAACCTACTGTAGAACAATTTACCAACTGATACCAAGCCATTTGAAAACAGCTGAAATTCTCACCCACAAGAGTACCCAAATTACCTCCCTTTATGCACCCCTGATGAAATTAAAATAAAATCATTATGAACAAGTTTCAGTGTGTTTTTTATGTATTTATAGCAATTATGGAAAGGATTAAACTTAATCAAACATAGTAAAGCACATTTTAAATAGATTAATTTTTTCAATGTGCTATAAACATCACAATTAGAGGGATTTTAATGAAATTAAAAAAACTGAGTGTCTAGAAAATGATCAGACGAACAAATCGATATATCGCTTTACTGTGTATCTCGAATAGCTATCAAGTAATATAGATTTTCCCGCATGGTGTGTTTTGACCAATTCTGCTCTCAAATTAGGAAGAAAGGGAGGTAATTTGAAAAATTAAAACCTCAATAAGTCTTAAATTTACTTGAATAAAGTTTCAATTAAAACTGAATCGAGTAGTTTGTGCTTCTGTGAATTTAGATAACTGAAAAGCAGATTGATACTACATATATGAAGTCTGATGTTATGATGTCATGGTAACGGCTGATGTCATCAGTACTATGACGTCATCAATTGCTAATGATGGCTTCACCAATGCACTGTAATGCATAGTGAAGGCTAGAAATCCCACAAAAACTTCAAATTAGCATCTGACACCTTTCTCGAAAGTAATTAACAGTGATATGACATTAGATATTCTTAAATGTCATGTGTATGACATCGCAAACACCTATGCTTACTGCCCCCCACCCATCTTCAAGTGTGATATTAGAAACCCTATGACATTACAATATTGTTTGAAAAATAGTATTTTTTACAGCTGTAACTATGGAAATCTTATTTTATGACAATATTAACATGATTGTATGCCTAATCTATGAGAAATACACACACATTATTGAGTAAAAATCATCAAAACAGAGAATTTATCCAAAATTCAAAAACTAATACTTTCCTTCTTAGTTACCATGGATACCACACCTTAAACTATTGGAATTGCCCTGAAATCCAGTCTAAATACATTCTAAAGTTGTTACTGACTAAAATTTATACCTGTAACCTACTGTAGAACAATTTACCAACTGATACCAAGCCATTTGAAAACAGCTGAAATTCTCACCCACAAGAGTACCCAAATTACCTCCCTTTATGCACCCCTGATGAAATTAAAATAAAATCATTATGAACAAGTTTCAGTGTGTTTTTTATGTATTTATAGCAATTATGGAAAGGATTAAACTTAATCAAACATAGTAAAGCACATTTTAAATAGATTAATTTTTTCAATGTGCTATAAACATCACAATTAGAGGGATTTTAATGAAATTAAAAAAACTGAGTGTCTAGAAAATGATCAGACGAACAAATCGATATATCGCTTTACTGTGTATCTCGAATAGCTATCAAGTAATATAGATTTTCCCGCATGGTGTGTTTTGACCAATTCTGCTCTCAAATTAGGAAGAAAGGGAGGTAATTTGAAAAATTAAAACCTCAATAAGTCTTAAATTTACTTGAATAAAGTTTCAATTAAAACTGAATCGAGTAGTTTGTGCTTCTGTGAATTTAGATAACTGAAAAGCAGATTGATACTACATATATGAAGTCTGATGTTATGATGTCATGGTAACGGCTGATGTCATCAGTACTATGACGTCATCAATTGCTAATGATGGCTTCACCAATGCACTGTAATGCATAGTGAAGGCTAGAAATCCCACAAAAACTTCAAATTAGCATCTGACACCTTTCTCGAAAGTAATTAACAGTGATATGACATTAGATATTCTTAAATGTCATGTGTATGACATCGCAAACACCTATGCTTACTGCCCCCCACCCATCTTCAAGTGTGATATTAGAAACCCTATGACATTACAATATTGTTTGAAAAATAGTATTTTTTACAGCTGTAACTATGGAAATCTTATTTTATGACAATATTAACATGATTGTATGCCTAATCTATGAGAAATACACACACATTATTGAGTAAAAATCATCAAAACAGAGAATTTATCCAAAATTCAAAAACTAATACTTTCCTTCTTAGTTACCATGGATACCACACCTTAAACTATTGGAATTGCCCTGAAATCCAGTCTAAATACATTCTAAAGTTGTTACTGACTAAAATTTATACCTGTAACCTACTGTAGAACAATTTACCAACTGATACCAAGCCATTTGAAAACAGCTGAAATTCTCACCCACAAGAGTACCCAAATTACCTCCCTTTATGCACCCCTGATGAAATTAAAATAAAATCATTATGAACAAGTTTCAGTGTGTTTTTTATGTATTTATAGCAATTATGGAAAGGATTAAACTTAATCAAACATAGTAAAGCACATTTTAAATAGATTAATTTTTTCAATGTGCTATAAACATCACAATTAGAGGGATTTTAATGAAATTAAAAAAACTGAGTGTCTAGAAAATGATCAGACGAACAAATCGATATATCGCTTTACTGTGTATCTCGAATAGCTATCAAGTAATATAGATTTTCCCGCATGGTGTGTTTTGACCAATTCTGCTCTCAAATTAGGAAGAAAGGGAGGTAATTTGAAAAATTAAAACCTCAATAAGTCTTAAATTTACTTGAATAAAGTTTCAATTAAAACTGAATCGAGTAGTTTGTGCTTCTGTGAATTTAGATAACTGAAAAGCAGATTGATACTACATATATGAAGTCTGATGTTATGATGTCATGGTAACGGCTCTGATGTCATCAGTACTATGACGTCATCAATTGCTAATGATGGCTTCACCAATGCACTGTAATGCATAGTGAAGGCTAGAAATCCCACAAAAACTTCAAATTAGCATCTGACACCTTTCTCGAAAGTAATTAACAGTGATATGACATTAGATATTCTTAAATGTCATGTGTATGACATCGCAAACACCTATGCTTACTGCCCCCCACCCATCTTCAAGTGTGATATTAGAAACCCTATGACATTACAATATTGTTTGAAAAATAGTATTTTTTACAGCTGTAACTATGGAAATCTTATTTTATGACAATATTAACATGATTGTATGCCTAATCTATGAGAAATACACACACATTATTGAGTAAAAATCATCAAAACAGAGAATTTATCCAAAATTCAAAAACTAATACTTTCCTTCTTAGTTACCATGGATACCACACCTTAAACTATTGGAATTGCCCTGAAATCCAGTCTAAATACATTCTAAAGTTGTTACTGACTAAAATTTATACCTGTAACCTACTGTAGAACAATTTACCAACTGATACCAAGCCATTTGAAAACAGCTGAAATTCTCACCCACAAGAGTACCCAAATTACCTCCCTTTATGCACCCCTGATGAAATTAAAATAAAATCATTATGAACAAGTTTCAGTGTGTTTTTTATGTATTTATAGCAATTATGGAAAGGATTAAACTTAATCAAACATAGTAAAGCACATTTTAAATAGATTAATTTTTTCAATGTGCTATAAACATCACAATTAGAGGGATTTTAATGAAATTAAAAAAACTGAGTGTCTAGAAAATGATCAGACGAACAAATCGATATATCGCTTTACTGTGTATCTCGAATAGCTATCAAGTAATATAGATTTTCCCGCATGGTGTGTTTTGACCAATTCTGCTCTCAAATTAGGAAGAAAGGGAGGTAATTTGAAAAATTAAAACCTCAATAAGTCTTAAATTTACTTGAATAAAGTTTCAATTAAAACTGAATCGAGTAGTTTGTGCTTCTGTGAATTTAGATAACTGAAAAGCAGATTGATACTACATATATGAAGTCTGATGTTATGATGTCATGGTAACGGCTGATGTCATCAGTACTATGACGTCATCAATTGCTAATGATGGCTTCACCAATGCACTGTAATGCATAGTGAAGGCTAGAAATCCCACAAAAACTTCAAATTAGCATCTGACACCTTTCTCGAAAGTAATTAACAGTGATATGACATTAGATATTCTTAAATGTCATGTGTATGACATCGCAAACACCTATGCTTACTGCCCCCCACCCATCTTCAAGTGTGATATTAGAAACCCTATGACATTACAATATTGTTTGAAAAATAGTATTTTTTACAGCTGTAACTATGGAAATCTTATTTTATGACAATATTAACATGATTGTATGCCTAATCTATGAGAAATACACACACTATTGAGTAAAAATCATCAAAACAGAGAATTTATCCAAAATTCAAAAACTCATACTTTCCTTCTTAGTTACCATGGATACCACACCTTAAACTATTGGAATTGCCCTGAAATCCAGTCTAAATACATTCTAAAGTTGTTACTGACTTATTTTATACCTGTTACCTACTGTAGAACAGTTTTCCAACTGATACCAAGCCTTTTAAAAACAGCTGAAATTCTCATCCACAAGAGTACCCAAATTACCTCCCTTTATGCACCCCTGATGAAATTAAAATAAAATCATTATGAACAAGTTTCAGTGTGTTTTTTATGTATTTATAGCAATTATGGAAAGGATTAAACTTAATCAAACATAGTAAAGCACATTTTAAATAGATTAATTTTTTCAATGTGCTATAAACATCACAATTAGAGGGATTTTAATGAAATTAAAAAAACTGAGTGTCTAGAAAATGATCAGACGAACAAATCGATATATCGCTTTACTGTGTATCTCGAATAGCTATCAAGTAATATAGATTTTCCCGCATGGTGTGTTTTGACCAATTCTGCTCTCAAATTAGGAAGAAAGGGAGGTAATTTGAAAAATTAAAACCTCAATAAGTCTTAAATTTACTTGAATAAAGTTTCAATTAAAACTGAATCGAGTAGTTTGTGCTTCTGTGAATTTAGATAACTGAAAAGCAGATTGATACTACATATATGAAGTCTGATGTTATGATGTCATGGTAACGGCTGATGTCATCAGTACTATGACGTCATCAATTGCTAATGATGGCTTCACCAATGCACTGTAATGCATAGTGAAGGCTAGAAATCCCACAAAAACTTCAAATTAGCATCTGACACCTTTCTCGAAAGTAATTAACAGTGATATGACATTAGATATTCTTAAATGTCATGTGTATGACATCGCAAACACCTATGCTTACTGCCCCCCACCCATCTTCAAGTGTGATATTAGAAACCCTATGACATTACAATATTGTTTGAAAAATAGTATTTTTTACAGCTGTAACTATGGAAATCTTATTTTATGACAATATTAACATGATTGTATGCCTAATCTATGAGAAATACACACACATTATTGAGTAAAAATCATCAAAACAGAGAATTTATCCAAAATTCAAAAACTAATACTTTCCTTCTTAGTTACCATGGATACCACACCTTAAACTATTGGAATTGCCCTGAAATCCAGTCTAAATACATTCTAAAGTTGTTACTGACTAAAATTTATACCTGTAACCTACTGTAGAACAATTTACCAACTGATACCAAGCCATTTGAAAACAGCTGAAATTCTCACCCACAAGAGTACCCAAATTACCTCCCTTTATGCACCCCTGATGAAATTAAAATAAAATCATTATGAACAAGTTTCAGTGTGTTTTTTATGTATTTATAGCAATTATGGAAAGGATTAAACTTAATCAAACATAGTAAAGCACATTTTAAATAGATTAATTTTTTCAATGTGCTATAAACATCACAATTAGAGGGATTTTAATGAAATTAAAAAAACTGAGTGTCTAGAAAATGATCAGACGAACAAATCGATATATCGCTTTACTGTGTATCTCGAATAGCTATCAAGTAATATAGATTTTCCCGCATGGTGTGTTTTGACCAATTCTGCTCTCAAATTAGGAAGAAAGGGAGGTAATTTGAAAAATTAAAACCTCAATAAGTCTTAAATTTACTTGAATAAAGTTTCAATTAAAACTGAATCGAGTAGTTTGTGCTTCTGTGAATTTAGATAACTGAAAAGCAGATTGATACTACATATATGAAGTCTGATGTTATGATGTCATGGTAACGGCTGATGTCATCAGTACTATGACGTCATCAATTGCTAATGATGGCTTCACCAATGCACTGTAATGCATAGTGAAGGCTAGAAATCCCACAAAAACTTCAAATTAGCATCTGACACCTTTCTCGAAAGTAATTAACAGTGATATGACATTAGATATTCTTAAATGTCATGTGTATGACATCGCAAACACCTATGCTTACTGCCCCCCACCCATCTTCAAGTGTGATATTAGAAACCCTATGACATTACAATATTGTTTGAAAAATAGTATTTTTTACAGCTGTAACTATGGAAATCTTATTTTATGACAATATTAACATGATTGTATGCCTAATCTATGAGAAATACACACACATTATTGAGTAAAAATCATCAAAACAGAGAATTTATCCAAAATTCAAAAACTAATACTTTCCTTCTTAGTTACCATGGATACCACACCTTAAACTATTGGAATTGCCCTGAAATCCAGTCTAAATACATTCTAAAGTTGTTACTGACTAAAATTTATACCTGTAACCTACTGTAGAACAATTTACCAACTGATACCAAGCCATTTGAAAACAGCTGAAATTCTCACCCACAAGAGTACCCAAATTACCTCCCTTTATGCACCCCTGATGAAATTAAAATAAAATCATTATGAACAAGTTTCAGTGTGTTTTTTATGTATTTATAGCAATTATGGAAAGGATTAAACTTAATCAAACATAGTAAAGCACATTTTAAATAGATTAATTTTTTTCAATGTGCTATAAACATCACAATTAGAGGGATTTTAATGAAATTAAAAAAACTGAGTGTCTAGAAAATGATCAGACGAACAAATCGATATATCGCTTTACTGTGTATCTCGAATAGCTATCAAGTAATATAGATTTTCCCGCACAATTCTGCTCTCAAATTAGGAAGAAAGGGAGGTAATTTGAAAAATTAAAACCTCAATAAGTCTTAAATTTACTTGAATAAAGTTTCAATTAAAACTGAATCGAGTAGTTTGTGCTTCTGTGAATTTAGATAACTGAAAAGCAGATTGATACTACATATATGAAGTCTGATGTTATGATGTCATGGTAACGGCTGATGTCATCAGTACTATGACGTCATCAATTGCTAATGATGGCTTCACCAATGCACTGTAATGCATAGTGAAGGCTAGAAATCCCACAAAAACTTCAAATTAGCATCTGACACCTTTCTCGAAAGTAATTAACAGTGATATGACATTAGATATTCTTAAAT
>NW_026783117.1:0-16543 GCF_031769215.1 Ylistrum balloti | reverse complement strand
AACCTCCGCGTGACATGGTAATTGATGAAATGCAATCGTACAAGGGACCTAATCATATTATTTAAAACATACATGTTTAAACATGGTGTTACAGCTAACACGCTTGGTCAGTAACTGTGAATATCGGGATTATTATCAAATCAAACAAGAAAACTAACATTTATTTTGTGACGTTCGCATGTAATTATTTGTATAGATTTTTTGTCTATGATTCGTCTGTTCTTATACATAAGTCCGTATGGCACGAGTGTAAGTACGGCTAAAACGGAAGTGCACGTGCGGAATTTGGCGAGCGTCACTACAGGTAAGGTATGCCGACATTAATGGCTGTGTAGTGTTTACCTGTAGTCAATTTTTCCGATTCTCATGGATACAGGCACGGAATACAGACTGTGGAGAGTAACTAATATTGTTACATCTCTTTCTCTTTACTAATTGTCTGTTAGAGTGTCTTATTTTCCGGGAAAAATGTATTTCTAATATATATATATCTTAGCGTGCGGTCCAATCAAGCGTAGCAATTGATTAGAGTTGTAAGCGTGTATGTTTTGTTGATATATTAATATTTCCATGTTTTGATCGCTGAAGTCTTAATATTATGTTTATCATATGTCATTTGTAGTATATAGTAGGGCTTAAATGATAACTTTTGTATTAATGTCCCTGTACAGGTGAACGATAGTCCACTGAGTATCGCCAGTTTTAAAAAAAAGTATGGAAGCCTTTAGTCGCCATATGCGTTACTTTGTCAAAATTATAGCGTAAACATGGACCACCGCACGACTTTGCTTGAGAATCAAAGCAAATATTGTGTATTTATTCCCATATGGAATGAATAATTAGGTATTTAACGTATGTAGTGTACTTTGTATGGACGATATGTTGTCATTTTTGTGATGGTTATCGGAGTGAATGTTTGTGTGTATTGTTTGTTGTTTAAGCTTTCCATGCCGGAGTGAGAGTCTACAAATACGCCTATCTGGACCTGAGGAACCACAGCTTCGGCAACGGGGCCGGTCATAGACCTAGGTCAGCCACAGGAAGATTGTTGGTCGGTACAGTCGGGTCAAGGCACCGATGGCATTTTCATCGCCGTAGAGAATCTCCGTCGTAGGGAGACATGTCCTCAACTGTCGGGGATAGTTTGGAGCACACTATCTAGGTGGTAGAGCATACACTACGTCTCTGGTGTTGTATGTGGTGGGGAAGGCTTGGAAGTCCCCCAGATAGACACCCGTGTGGAACTCTTGTTCACGGGAGCCTCAGCTGGGCTGCCGTTCAGCTGCTACCTTGTTTCTTGTTTTGTAAAGGACTTAGACGTATTCTGTGACCGTGTTGTGCCGTGCTGTGTTGGACGCCTTTTTGGAACTTTGTGTGCTTGTTAGAGGAAGTGAGAGTGAGTGTGGATGTGCTTTAGGGTGATTATATACTTGTATGTAATAAATTGTGATTGTTTTCTATACAATATTTTGAGTTCTTGCTTTCTTGCCGAAACATCTTAATCTGACGCTTGTCCTACGTTACAAAAATGGTGGCAGCGGTGGGATAGCCGACGTTTGGATGTTTGGTTTTGAAAGCTATATTTATCATTGTTCTAGTGAAAATTTCTAGTAGGATCTTGCTAGACAGACATTCCCGGGAGACTATCTTTTTTTTTTTTTTTTCACCTTTGCCATCGTTTCTTCCTGTTAGTTCAGCGGTGTCCTGACACGCAGTTGGAAAGCAGTATATTCAAGGTAGGTGACCTTCAGAGGTTAACAGCGGTTTGGGGCAGTGATGCTTGCTGGGAGAAGGGATGAGTAATCATTGTTATTTGTTGTGTTTTATCTGTAGTTTTGCTTTGGCTTGTATTGTAATTATGTCGACACTAAACGAGATCATCGCAGCTGGTAAGGAACTTGGTTATACCGGAGAGGATCTACTACAGTTTTTGAAGGAAACCCAGGACAGAGCTAGAGACGAGCGAGAGCTGGAAAGGAAGATGAGGAAAGCAGAGATGGAAGCTGAACAGGCAGAGAAGGAAGCGGAGAGAGCGCTGAGGATTGAGTCTGAGAGAAAACAGTTGCTGATTGAGCAAGCGAGGATTGAAGCGGATCGAGAGGCCAGAGCCGAGGAAAGGGCTGAGAGGGAACATAAGCGTAAATTGGAGTTACATCAGGCAGGTATCGCAGATGATGACACTGGATCCTCTAGCAGTTCAACAACAGTTGCACCGAAGGGTCCTAAACTTCCAACGTTTGACGAAGGTAAAGATAGTATTGATGCCTATATTCAACGTTTTGAAGTATATGCCACGACCCAGAAATGGAACAGAGACCAATGGGGAACCAACCTTAGTGCCTTACTCAAGGGGAAAGCATTGGACGTGTTTTCTAGGCTGCCAGTGTCGCAAGCTCTGAATTTTGATGACTTGAAAAAGGCTTTGTTGCTGAGATTCCAGAAGACAGAAGCAGGTTTCCGGAAGAGTTTCAGAAACAGTAGACCGGAAGGTGGTGAGACCTTTGCCCAGTTTGGGAATCGACTGGAGAGTTATCTTGACAGATGGGTGGAAATGACGGGAACTCCAAAAACGTATGACAGCTTGAAAGATCTGATGATTAGAGATCAGTTCATCTGTAGTTGTAATCAGGACCTGTCCTTATTCCTCAAGGTGAGAACTCCGTCGACGGTGAAAGAAATGGCTAAACTAGCTGACCAGTATGCAGAAGCAAGAGGTTCATCAGCCAGTTCCTTAGCATCGAAGACAGCAAAGGCAAGTGGCAGTAAACCCGTTGGAAGTGGTACCACAGAGACGACGAAGAAGGGTTCTTCTTCTCCCACGGAAAAGCGATGCTATTCATGTGGAAAGCTTGGTCATCTTTCCTTTGATTGCCGAAGCAAGAAGTCTGCCAACCGGGTTGCGACAGTGACGGAGGGTGACGTTGGCGAAGGCAAGCTACAGAATCCAAGGAAGAACAAGAAGAAGAGTTTTCAGAAGAGTAGGAACGGAAACAAAGACGTGCATAGAGATCAGAAGACGAATACAGAGCTGAGTGTTTCTTGTAATGTGAAGATACCAGGTTCCACAGAGATGCCAGTAGTGACGGGACGTATCGGAGTACGATTGGTCAAAGTGCTGAGGGATACAGGGTGCTGTGGTGTCGTTGTGAGGCGAAGCTTGGTAGAACCAACGCAGCTTACTGATCGCACGAAGACTTGTACCTTAGCAGATGGTTCCAAGTTAGCAGTGCCAATAGCGGAGATGGAGGTGGATACGCCGTACTTGAGGGGCGCGGTTGAAGCCTGGGTTCTTGATACGCCATTGTATGACTTGATAATAGGTAACGTCATCGGAGCCAAGCCACCTGATCAGCCTGATGAGAGTTGGACTGAAGAGCAAACCCACCTACAAGCTGTAGAGACGAGACAACAAAAGAAAGCGAGTGGGAATTATAAACCACTGAAGGTACCGGAAATGTTGAGGGATATCGGAAGCGTAGATGAACTGAAGGAGGAACAGGAAAAGGATGGGACTTTGGCGAAATTTAGGAAGCTTGCACAGCAGTCTGAGGTATATGAGCGGAATGATGGTGGAAATTCGGAGACATATTATCACAAGGGACTTTTGTTTCGGAAGTTCTACAGCCCTAAAGCAGCAAACGGAAAGACATTTCGACAGCTTGTGGTACCAGAGAAGTTTAGGCAGACTGTGCTGAAACTTGCCCATGAATCGATTTTGGCGGGTCACCTTGCAGCCAAACGGACAGCTAGTCGAGTGTTGTCCGAGTTCTATTGGCCAGGAGTTCAGGCAGACGTCACCCAGTTTTGTAGGTCTTGTGACTCCTGTCAGAGGACTTTTCCTAAGGGAAGAGTTGCCAAAGCGCCACTTGGAAGTATGCCACTCATTGAAACCCCCTTCAAGCGAGTTGCCGTTGACATTGTGGGACCTCTAGAACCAGCCACTGATCGGGGAAACCGTTACATAATGACGGTCGTCGACTACGCCACGAGATATCCTGAGGCGGTACCTCTTCGAGGAATCGAGACCGAACGCGTAGCGGAGGCCCTGGTAGATATTTTCAGCCGTGTAGGTGTTCCATCTGAAATGCTGACAGATCAGGGTGCCCAATTTACTTCGGAGTTGTTGCGGGAGGTGAGTAGGCTTTTATCTATAAGGCAGCTGACAACTACGCCTTACCACCCTATGTGTAATGGGTTGGTCGAGAAGTTCAATGGCACTTTAAAGCAGATGTTGCGACGGATGAGCATGGAGAGACCGAAAGACTGGGACCGGTAAACGCTTTGATCTTTGCTTATAGAGAGGTACCTCAAGAGAGTCTCGGGTTCTCCCCATTCGAGATGCTGTATGGGCGAACTGTTCGTGGTCCTATGATGATTTTGCGGGAGCTGTGGAGCAAGGATTTTACAGATGAAGACGTCAAGACTACATATCAATATGTAATGGACCTGAGAGAGAAGTTGGAGAAGACTTGTGAGATAGCGATGGATAATCTTCGGG
Organism: Ylistrum balloti; assembly: GCF_031769215.1. Classification (NCBI taxonomy): domain Eukaryota; kingdom Metazoa; phylum Mollusca; class Bivalvia; order Pectinida; family Pectinidae; genus Ylistrum; species Ylistrum balloti. The sequence goes on along the minus strand of NW_026783117.1, from coordinate 12,045 downwards.
GCGCTAAAGGACGACAGAAGAAGCAATTCAACAAACGAGCAAGGCAACGAGATTTAAAGCCAGGGGAGAAGGTTCTGGTGTTGTTGCCAACAAAGGCAAACAAGTTGTTGCTTCAGTGGAGGGGGCCATATGACGTGGTGGAGAAGGTGGGTCCTACTGATTATAGAGTCAACCGGGACGGCAAGATAAAGGTCCTTCATATCAATCTACTGAGGAAGTACGTGGAACCAAAGAGTGGGAGTGACATGGGAGGATTGCTCGCCTGCGTCATGACGGCGGTGTTAGATGAAAGTGACCAGGGTGATGAAATGGATCATACCAGAAGCTTAGAAGCTTTACCAGGTGACAGAGGCAAGGAAACCCTAGAAGATGTAGTCGTGTCTGAAGACCTCATGGAGGATCAGAGTCGTAATGTGCGAAGCCTCATAGAGGAGTATCACGATGTCTTAACGGATGTTCCTGGATGTACCAACTTGATTGAACACGAGATCCACACCACTACGTCTGATCCAGTAAGGATGAAGTCGTATCCATTACCCTACACTACCAAGGAGATCATCAATGAAGAAGTTGAAAAGATGCTGGATATGAATGTCATCGAACCTTCAATCACCTTATTCGTCACTTGTAGTTATGGTGAAAAAAAGGACGGATCGAACAGATTCTGTATCGATTTCCTCGGTCTCAACCGTGTTACTGTATTTGACGCGGAACCTATGCCCAATACTGAGGAAATCTTCGCGCGCCTAGGGAACGTCAGGTATTTTTCAAAGTTGGATCTCAGTAAGGGTTATTGGCAAGTGCCGTTGGGAGCAAAGGCGAAGGAGATGACAGCTTTCACCACACCACAAGGGTTATATCAGTTTCGTGTGATGCCCTTTGGACTTGTTAAAGCGCCAGTAACATTTAGCCGATTAATGAGAAAACTTCTTCGTGGTATGGAACATTTGGACAACTTCATTGATGATATCATCATATACACCAGTACTTGGGAAGACCAAATTGAAGTCCTTAGGAAATTGTTTTCTTGTTTGAGGAACGCAGGTCTTACTGCAAGGCCGAGCAAGTGCTCAATAGGATTTGGGAGTCTCTCTTGTTTGGGACATATCGTGGGTGCTAGAAGACTTCAGCTGGAGAAGGACAAAGTGGAAGCGATCGCCAACGCACCAAGACCAGAGTCTAAGAAACAAGTGAGATCGTTCCTTGGACTGGCAGGTTTCTACCGTCGGTTTATACCAAACTTTGCCGCAATTGCAGTGCCGCTTACAGACTTAACAAAGAACGGGTTGCCAAACAAAGTGGAATGGCGGGAAAACCATGAGCGGGCTTACGTCACTCTGAAGAAACTCCTGACAGCAAGGCCAGTTCTCAAACTTCCGGACTTGGAACAAGATTTTATCTTAAGAACTGACGCGTCTGACACTGGTCTTGGGGCCGTGCTGTTACAAGAAGAAGATGGACAGAAAATGCCAATCGCTTATGCCAGTCGGAAACTCCTCCCGAGAGAACAGAACTATGCCGTCATCGAGAAAGAGTGTCTGGGGATTGTATGGGGAATACAGAAGTTCGAGGCATATACGGAAAAGAATTTCTCCTCGAGACCGACCACCAGCCACTGTCCTATCTGAACAAGTCGAAGACGACAAATGCTCGACTTATGAGATGGGCGCTTTTACTCCAGCGATATCGATTCAAGATACGAGCCATCAAGGGTTCAGAAAATGTGGGAGCTGACTATTTGAGCAGAATATAGGTATTTCATGCTCCGTGATGTTTTGAAAAAAGTGTTACCACTTTTTTTCGGAATCCAGGGATGTTGTCACGTTCGCATGTAATTATTTGTATAGATTTTTTGTCTATGATTCGTCTGTTCTTATACATAAGTCCGTATGGCACAAGTGTAAGTACGGCTAAAACGGAAGTGCACGTGCGGAATTTGGCGAGCGTCACTACAGGTAAGGTATGCCGACATTAATGGCTGTGTAGTGTTTACCTGTAGTCATTTTTTTCCGATTCTCATGGATACAGGCACGGAATACAGACTGTGGAGAGTAACTAATATTGTTACATCTCTTTCTCTTTACTAATTGTCTGTAAGAGTGTCTTTTTTTCCGGGAAAAATGTATTTCTAATATATATATATCTTAGCGTGCGGTCCAATCAAGCGTAGCAATTGATTAGAGTTGTAAGCGTGTATGTTTTGTTGATATATTAATATTTCCATGTTTTGATCGCTGAAGTCTTAATATTATGTTTATCATATGTCATTTGTAGTATATAGTAGGGCTTAAATGATATGTCCTCAACTGTCGGGGATAATTTGGAGCACACTATCTAGGTGGTAGAGCATACACTACGTCTCTGGTGTTGTAGGTGGTGGGGAATGCTTGGAAGTCCCCCAGATAGACACCCGTGTGGAACTCTTGTTCACGGGAGCCTCAGCTGGGCTGCGGTTCAGCTGCTACCTTGTTTCTTGTTGTGTAAAGGACTTAGACGTATTCTGTGACCGTGTTGTGCCGTGCTGTGTTGGACGCCTTTTTGGAACTTTGTGTGCTTGTTAGAGGAAGTGAGAGTGAGTGTGGATGTGCTTTAGGGTGATTATATACTTGTATGTAATAAATTGTGATTGTTTTCTATACAATATTTTGAGTTCTTGCTTTCTTGCCGAAACATCTTAATCTGACGCTTGTCCTACGTTACATATTTAACCGAATGATGGAAACTCATCTACGAGTTGATTGTGGAATGATATTAGCCTAGAAGGTACAAGACAACTATTGTGGTGAGATGAATTTTGTTTTTACTATGATGATAATTAAAATCTCATTTACTTACGTTAAAGTTCAGGTTTATTCAGGGGTTATAACTAGAGCTGTTACTTCACTGAAAGCCACCGGTTATTCAACAATATATATCAGTTATGATTTACATAATAGGTAGGCATCTTGTAAACAATATCAGGCTTTTGATTCTTATCGTTATGTAGGTTGAGCTGCAGGTATATACATGTATAAAAGTACTTGAAAAATGCTATAGCTCTAAATGACAGCTTCTCTACACATAGTTACTTTTTTTCCGGTTACGGTTTGTTTCTCCGCTAACACGGGAGAGAACCAATTAACTGCTGTATATAAAACAGGTGTCCTGTGAACAATCAACCACAGCTATTCATCATGAACTTCATATTTTAGAATGGCGTGGCATATATATATATATATATATTAATACGTATATATCATTTTCCTCATCAAGCAAATTACTGAGATTCCCGATAAAACTAAAAAAAGAAGAAGAAACTCAATGCAACATGACAGGTTATACCCCGCCCTCCAACCAACTCCTAGCGGATGGAGGGAAAACAATCAGGGATTAGAAAGATCCTTCCGAACAGACAGAGGAAAAACAGTCAATAATTAGAAAGATGTCTCATAACGAAATGAGGGAGTACAGTCAGCGACCAGAAAGATGATTCGTGTAAAAAAAGTACACGTATGAAACTCTATGTGTTAGTAAAGCGTAATCAGATGTTGTTATCTGCTCGACAGTGCAGTCAGCTGATCAAATGAAAACATTTATCTCGCTGTTTACGTCCTGTAGACTCTGTACCAGGGTGGATATAAAAGCGTTTGCATTAGAATGTCAACTTAGCAAAGATCTTGCTAATTGAACAATAATATCTTTGTAAGTATTGTGATTTAATTTATGACAGGCAAGATTTAAAATTGTATTAACGAATAGTGTAAATATATATTATTGTCGACTGCATATTTTTTCATGCTAGAGCTATCTGTAACTAAATCCGGAAGTATCTTAAATATGGAAACAAAGGCTTATTGAGAAACAAGGTATCTAAGGAGTGTCGTCATAAGAAAATTTAGAGAACAGGGTAATTGTATCTTTAAATTTGTGATTAATATGGTGACTGCACAATGAAAATGTTGGTGATGACAGTTTGTATAAACACATTGAAACATTGTTATATACCAATACAAAACACTATTTTAGATATTCAGGCAAAAATACAGTATATACTCTTTATGATATAAGCCAATTTCCCTATGCTTAATGTTCTTTCCAAAATGTTAACCTTTGGCAGCAGAGATAGGACAAACGAAATTCTATGTGCAGTTAATATGTATTAAGCATCTATTGTGAAACGTATCGTTTATAGTGTTCTCTCTCTGTAACCTATAATCTATATAACACATCTTGATTTAATGTATGTTATTATTTAACTACAAAGGAATCCTTTTACTCCTGACAAAACGATACAAACAATTCGTTTTATTTCCAATCGACTACACTGTTTAAAGATAATTAATTAGTGATAATGTACTTTAAATTCAAACTGAATACACATATTTCTGACAATACACATTTATGACATCGTCTCCTTTTCTTGTGATTACGTAGGTAGAAGAAGAAAAGTCTGCGATGTTTTGTTTCAAAATTGTAAAAAGAATGGCTCCCATTTCCTTTGTTATTACAGACTTGCACTTATGGAATTCCTATTTCAACAGATTCGAAACCCCCGTTTTCCGAACTGGCTTGATGCTTCCTTTGGCCTTTCGTACTAAGATTACTGCTGGAAAACAACCCAGTTATATTGACCAGGTTTATTTGTTGTGATACATATTTGGGAAGGTGATAATCGTTGTTTCCTCTTAGTTACCATCGCATTGATCATCGTTTCGCTGATTCATTAAAAGACAACGAAAACAATACAAATGACACTTACCCTTTCGGAACACTTGTTAAACTTCATCTACAGCTGTTCTAATACTCTCTCGTCAATGAAACAGAACACCTGTATCTATTTTATTTGAAATTTTCTAAAATTCTACATGCCAATGTTTGATTCATATTTGTATTAAATTAAGATTCTGTTGCCATGTCGGTATTTCTCTTCCTTTTGTAGTATGACAATACCATGCTCATATTTCAATTCCATTAGGCAATATTTTGATAATTGTGACAATATCCTTGATATCTACACTTAGTAATTGATTTCAATTTGAAATTGATTTCAATGAAAATTTCACAATATTTGTTATATGTGATGATGTCAGTAAGCGTAAGAGCTATAACAGACTGACCATAACAAAGGACGGAATTAATTTTAAAGTTACTATTTTCTTCGATATTTCAGTCTCGTCACTATGTATGAACTATGTCGGCAGATCAAAGATTCCCGTTTTTCCAACTGGCTTGATGTTGCTGTGGGCGTGTCAATTACAACAAAAGGAATATCAGACTATCTGGAAGCCACTATCGTGTCTTTACATCACGATATAAAATATGGAGCATGCGCAGGACTGCCGAATTGTAGACATAACTGTAGCAGGACTGAACAGAACCTTTCTTCGTGGTGCCCTACATGTAAGGACTGGAAGAAACAAATCATGCTGCACAACAAATACAAAACGAGAGCCAGACAGATCAAGTGGAGTGAGATCAATTCTTCGCAATGGCCATATGATATCAACGAAATGGTAAAAGTGTTCGCCCCTGATTGGTGGAAAGCTAGGACACCTTACACAGAAGACCTATCTGTAGCTTTGCATGTGTTTCATAACTGTAAGAAATTTAACATTCTTTTCGAACCTTGTCAACGTGTACGAGGTGTAAGGAATGCTCATGCACATGGACAACTTGAAGCATCAGATATTGAAAAGAAACAGGCTTTGATAGTCCTAGTTGCATTTCTTAAACAACCGGAAATTTCAAGAACAGTATCCGGTAAACTCGCCATTTCACAGCTAAAAAGATTAAGGTCCAATAGTGTCATCAATCTGATAACCAAGGAGGAATCTTTCAAACAACACCTAGCCAAAGCTCTTAACCCTATAAATATGGAGGATACCTCAATGCTTGACCAAAATGACATCATCCAGGAAATGAGATTGCAATTATATAAACCTAAGGAGGATATTGTAAATAGAATATCGCGACGGCCAGCGGCACTAATTGGAGTGTTTGTACTTTCACTTCTCCTGTTTACATTCCTGTTTACGTTTTACTGGAACAAGTCCGTTAATACAGGATTAAAAGAAAAAGGTAACGAAATTAGAAAGTGTTGAGAATGTGTATAGTATAAATATATATGCAGTTTGGTTAACCTATTGATAAGATGTTAGTTTACGTGGTGAGTGTTGGCGATGAAGGAGAAGACGCTTACACTTCCGTACACCTGGTTTTATTCTCCTTGCCCTTTTTCTAGAATCTTTGTTTAGATCTTTGTTTTGTTTATATTTGGCTCTAATTGTATTAAATTCGTGTTTGGATTAAGATTATGTTTGAAGTTCGAAGCAAACGTTATTTCCATCATGTAGAAGAAAAATGTAACGTATTGCATTATATTATGTTTTTCCCATTATCTTTAAACATTCTAGTGTCAAAATAGAAAACGATATTCTAATGTTTCAACTTTGTTTTTTTTGATATTACAGATTGTCTGCCGATGACTTTTTCTAGCCCCTGTCCTTGGAAACCTGATTTCACCTTCGACAGCTATCTTAGCGATAGATCCACTCTATTCGGACGGAAGTGGCTCATCAACAAAATTCAGTTCTCGTTAATGGCTACATCATCGAGAGGTATCATGTTCACTGCGGAAATGGGATACGGTAAATCTACTTTAGTATCTAATCTACTTTGTGACGATGAACTGTTGGGTGGTTCTAGATTACACAAGTACGTGTTATCATATCATATCTGTAAATTTGATGTAATCAGCACACAGAAACCAGAGTATTTTATCAAAAATCTCGTTGGTATGTTGATAAGTAAATTGCCAGAGGCAGGAAATGCCATTTTGACTGATGAACTAGCGATGAGGTTTTTACAAACCAGTAAATGTGCGGAGGATCCTGTTGGTTGTATTGATGTCGCAATCATTCATCCTTTACGCACACTAACATTTAATGAGGAAAGGTATGTTATCATTGACGCAATGGATGAATGTGGAGAATCTGCCGCCATTACTATGTCTCTCCTCGATGTTTTGTCTAAAAGAATTAGTAAGCTACCAAGGTGGCTAAAATTCTTTATAACATCTAGAGACATAGACAGAGTAACGAGTAGATTGCCTGGAATGCAACGACTTCATGAAACTTCAAAAAATGTCCAGAATCGAAAAGACGTCGCCACGTTTATCGATAGCGTTATGTCCATACACGAAACATCATTAACACGATTGTTTGGAGAATATATTGATATTAAGAAGGTAAGAAAACACATTTTAAGGATATGTGGATCAAATTTTTTATATGTAGACCTCGCTGTTAAATTTTGGATTGAATCACCGCACAGCAAATTGTCAGATATTCCTCAATCTCTTAATGAGTTTTATGCTATGAATTTAGATCGTGTTTTTGGCGATAATGAACACTTGTATGGCCTTGCCAGAAATGTGTTCGAGGTGTTATGCATTTCATATAAGGGATTAGAACTGGAGGAATTAGAAGCTATTTTAAATGTAACAGCATGTCCATATGAACTGAGAAATCTTCTTGGAAACCAAATTGCGCATTTCGTCACACACAAACATTACATAAGAATATATCACAAAGCCATTTGTGATTATCTTACTAATAACGGTTCTGCCTATCATAAGTATCATATTTCTATCTCTAACGGCCACACACTCTTTGCAAATTATCTTTTAAGGAAATACAACAATAGTATTGAAGACATTCTTGATCTGTTCATTCACGTCGCCGAGTCAAAAGATTCTGATCTCCTACATTCCCTCCAACATAGCAATTATTTTCTGAGAATGAATTTGTCTTCGATCAAACATCTTCATCAAATGGCCAAAACTAGAAATTCCTTTCTGGGTACCAAATTACTAATCAGAGCTCTTGGGCGACAACATATCGATAGCTTAACATCCGCCAACGTTACAGCTACTTTTCTCGCGGCGGCATTTGGAAATTCGGAAACTCTTCGAGCGTTGATTGACGAGAACGGAAACTATTCGTTCAGAGTAGGAAATCCTCCAAACAAAGGGGGATTAGAAGACGCGGTCAATCACTGTAAATATAAAACATTGTGGGGATATGGTTTACTAGATATCGCATCTCAAAATGGACATACAGAGGTAATTAATGTATTATTGGCTAAAAATCAGACATTGCTCTATTCTAAAAATGGATTAGGTCTTACTGCTGTTCATTTAGCTGCCGAACATGGCCATGTACATATTTTAGATACGTTTTTGGAAAAAGATAATACTCAAGCCGATCACCATTTGCTCTATTTGGCATCTAAGAATGGTCATCTTTCATCTGTTATAACCCTGTTAAGACACGGTGTTAAGGATTCGTGTGTTTGCTGTGGAGATAAATTACATTGGATAAGTAATAACACGAAAAGAATGCAGTGGCATCCGTGTTATAATACAAGTGATGGGATTCAATGTGTAACATATATAGAGGATGAAAATGCTACGTTTGTTCTAAATGACGATTTGCGATTAGTGAAATGTACAACCGCATTAGAAATTGCCTTGCAAAATGGCTACAACAAAATCGCATCTCATCTACTTTTACAAATTCCAAATGCCCTCTCTTGTCGGGAGTATGGGGGGAGGACTGCATTTCTTACAGCAGTTAAATATAATCAATCCGATGTAGTCGATATCATGCTAAAGAAAGGAGCAAATGTTACCGACAAATGTGAACGGGCATTTAATGTAACCGTAAGATATTCCTTGAGATTTTTCAGTGTCAATGAGATAATCGCGTTAGAGAATGATATGTGTCCACTAGGGACAACAGTAGAACATTTCGTCGCAACGAGTGGTAATAAAGATATAGCTGAGCGTTTGCGTAATAAAGGTATCTATTTGAATTGGAGAGTCCAAGATGAATCGGGTAATACGCCATTACATTATGCAGCTTGTAATAATGAGTGGGAAATGCTTATCTATATGATAAATACTGGGAATGGCGATATATATCTGGAAGCGAAAAACGGATCGCTGCCGATACATTCTGCCGTTCTTTGTAATGCGATTATGTCGTATGCTGCTCTTCAACAATATCATGTAAGATCAAACAGAATACTGATAGACAATGAAGGCAGAGGTTTGTTTCATTACCTCGTATCAGGTTCGGAGCATTCAAAGAATGTAAATGCTATGATATACATGTTAACTTCAGATAAGTATAAGTTAAATACATCCACTACAGACAAACATTCGAATAATTTTCTCCATTATGCTGCAGATATAGGAAATCATTACATTATAACTGTATTCTGTGTCGTGCACAATGCGTCACGTTTACTGGTCGCGGAAAATAACGTAAATAAGACTGTGATAGATATCGCGTTTGATAAGTTACCTCAACAACAAAACGTTAGACTTTGCTTTAATTGTTTGTTTGGTGATCAAAATTTTCAACAGGAAAATATGACTAAGGAGGAAAGAGTAATCAGTCAAATATTTCAAATCATATCGGAACATTCCTATATCCAAAAAGTTGTTGACTTCTCAAAGTATCATAGACTTGCTGTTCTCAAAGGTAACACATTAGTTCGTCATATTGTTACTCTGAACCAGCCGAAACCTTTAATTTTACCAATGGATACAGACCTGATAACCGAATTCTTTTTGATAGAACAACCCCCCATGGGCATGATATCTTTACTCTCAGATTTCATTTTTGACTTTTGTAACAAATCTCTTGAGAAAAGTCTAATTCATAGAGTGATAAGGAATGACAACAACAAATACTGGATTTATTTTTCTGATACAGAGGAGATGTTTAATGTTCTAAAATCCAAAACTATGAAGTTTTGGGATACATGTTACGACAGAGATGGTTACAATATACTTCATCATGCAGTTATGGGTGGTAACTATGAGACAGTGAAATTCTTGCTTAGTAATGGTCTGACGCTTAGTGGACCTCCTTTATCTAAAGTTACTGATCTGATTTCCCTTGGTGTGACACATGCAGATATATATGAATATGGTCACTTAGAATCACGTCCTTGGATGGTATATGAGAAACTTTCTAACATTAAAACGAAATATGTACTCGGCGTAATACACCGTGAAAAAGATTGGTATTGGTCTGTGAAGAACTTTGATGCCACAAATACTTACATACTATCTCAAATGATGAAATCAAAGAAAGTAAAATTTGCACACTTATGTATGGCAAATTCTAAAAGGTTAAGTTTGGTGCACTGGGCTGCTATCAAAGGCCAATTGTCTCTTCTAAAAACTATGCATAATGCTTTTGGACAGCGCGTTCTGCAATGTACAAATTTCTATCAATTTACTCCTTTGTATTTTGCTAAAATTTTCAATCATTCTGATGTCGTGAAAGTTTTAAAAAGTAAATGTCCGGTTGAAATTCTTCCCCAGGAAATGGCAGAATTATTATTCTTACAAAGTTTTGCGGCAAATAATGTAACCGAACTAATTAATGTTCCAATTTATGTTCATTTTATTGTAAGGCTAATTCATCCCTATTTATATCAAGTTAAACCAACGAACAGTTTTATGTTCTACCGAAGTCTAGCTCGTATGTGTTTTGATCTCAGTGGAATTATACCTGAACTTTCTGCTATGTTGCAGACTAATCAATATATACCAAATGATTTGCAAGATATTCTATCAAAATTTTCAAATGGAACACTTAGTAAAGAAAATTTAAAGAAAGAATATGAAGATTACAGACCAAATTTCCATGAAAGATTTAAAAAATTAACTAATCAGGCCACCACTAATAATCTAATGGTTGCTTCGTTGTGTAATCTGACCGTTCAGTTGTGGAGAGAATGCATGTGTATCGACGATTTCGTTTTGCTTAGAAAACAAATGACGTGTTTGATGCATACAATATACGGAATGACACATATTAATCATCAACTGTTTACTTTGTTTCAATATGCCTTTATGAATGCAATGTTAGTATCGGAATTTCATTTGAACAGAATTAATTATGTATATGAAAACTATACGCAACATATGACTTTGCACGCTATAAAGGATTTTTATGCTTTTAGGAGAAAGTTTTTCAGTGATATGGGAACTAAATATTTCCCATCTAAATTCGACGTTTCAGAAGCTCGATTTTATACCTTAGAGAATAGTATCCGTCAAAAACAGTCTGTGTACGATATTTTAATAGCGATGAAAAATTTCAACAAGTCTTCAACCAAACTCTTTGACAAGACGGAACAATCAATATCTCCATTAGATAAGTATTGAAGCAATATCAACGGGGTTAACGAATTACAAACAGCACCACAAAATAGGTTCAAATGATCATATAACACGTTGATATAGGCACGTACAAATTTTGCAATTTCATCACTTTTTGTGTTTTTAACCTTTAACACATACCGCTATGTCAATGAATGGACATACAAAACGAGACAAAATATTGGATTTTTCTTATCTTTGTACCTTGAAAAAAATCATTATCTCTTTTTGAACTGTACAGTCCTGAATATGTAGTGGTAATCTAATTATGAAACCTCTTGCAGTTTGTAATTGGGCCTAGTATATGTCACAAAACACAAGAAGAGGTTTCATGCCGAGAGTTGATATATTTTTTGCGGTTTATATTTTTGTGGTGTATAAACAGTATGTGCCAAATCGTTTTTATTTACCAGTTATACTACATATAGAGTACCTTGCGTTTATCATAATCAAGGGGCACAGACAAAATCATTCTATCAGTTGCAGAGTGTATCTGTTCTTTTAAACGTACCTGCAGTGTTAATTTAGATAGGAAAAGATAAATTTGACGGCTTTGATAATTATTCAATCAAACTATATTTTTTCCAGTTCCATCCGATTATACTCCAAACTGAACATGTTTTATGTAAATCATAGCATAATGTAAAGCTGTTGGTTGTTGTCATTTCTTTTCATCTCCTTGTTTCAATTTTGTTGAAGCTATAATCACAAACTGCATATCGGTCTGTTCATGTTGAATTTACCAAATTCCTTAATGACCTGTGATGGTTAATGCCCAATAATATATTCCATTATTTGAATGCAAGAACCTGCTTCTCTAGTTA